>NC_048300.1:24011132-24198527 GCF_013100865.1 Trachemys scripta elegans | reverse complement strand
ATATATATATATATATATATATATATATATATATATATATATATATACACACACAAAATAAGTTAGTCTGTGGTTCTAAAAGGTGACACAGTTGTAGTAATCTGTTAGCACTGAATATCTTTTAGGGCTAACCCAGGTTGACCCTGGGGAATCTCTCCAGCCTTGTCAGAATCCAAACAGCAAAGGGGAGGGAGAAAATTTTTTTGTGCTCCTGTTTTATCCCCTCCTTTCAGCACTTAAGCTGATGACATAGGCGTTCTTGCATATTGCACCTTCCTGGGTGTGAGAGGGCCATTAGCCAAGTTTTTGTATCATGATGCTTCCCTATGGCCCATTTAATTTTGACAGTCCTTCTTGATGGGTGGTGTACCATTCCTCCTGACTGGGTTCACAGCAGGAATTTTTACAGTTATAAAGCAAAACTTACACATCACCTGATACCATGGGAAACAGACATAAGTGAAATTAGTGCATGCAGCAACTTATAAGCATTTTGTAGAGTCTAAACACTACACACATTCTTACAAGTATCACAGCTATCTTGAACAATACTAACATACAGGTGAGCTGGTCTGTTTTCCAGCTATGAGTTTGTCAGTGCTCAGCTTGATGAGCTGGCAACTGGTCTAGCAGCCTGATATTAGCCATAGCTACATATTAGTGCCACAATTTCTGCAGGCAGATTTAATAAGCTCATAGAAAAGGATGTCTCATTGATAAATGTAGGCACAGATTTAGTAAATGTAAATGTAATTTTTCTCCATCACAAGCAATAGAACAAGAAAGGAAAAATATGAATATTTCACTTATTAAAATCAAACTGAGCTAAGAGAATTCTGCTTCTGATAATACTTTATTCTAACAGAGTCCAAGTCATGTTTTTATTTCATTTAAAACAATATTTGTTATGGGGGGAAAAAGATGCTTCTCTGCATAAATCATGCCTTACCCAGCTTTTGAAAGCTGCTTTTTGGGGCTTAATTAGTCAGCTGGCACAAGGAAAACGCAAGGCACAAGGAAAACGCAAATCACAAGAGCTTAATGAGAGAGTGAGGGTGTGGAATGATTTCCTTTAGTTAAATGCCGTTGTTAAATGTGCATTAGGTGAGGCCTAGTGTTATTAAATTAAAGAGTGCAACGTAGTTTTTTTTCCTACAGAGTCTCTCATATAATTAAACAGATGTTTATATTTTATTTCACTGAGTATCAACTACATCACAATTTAAAAAATGTACATGGATTTTTAGAAAGCATTTTGAATCAGGCTAAAAATACAGTAGCAAACAGCAAATGCTGTAACCATCATCTAAGTTATTAATAGTTATAATAATTTCTTATTTTACAATTGTATATTATGCCCTAAGTGTGTATGACACTTTGCATAGAGAATAAAGACACAACCACAGCCTAAAATAAACATAGGATCTAAGGGTGCAATCCTGAAAATAGTTCCTAGCCTAAATATGCATAGTCCTCCAGAGTCCCATTGGAGGAAGTCTTTGCAGGCTAGGATCCTAAACTGAATATAACAAGGAAGGATCCTGGGGACAGTAAGTGGCTGGGGGAGGTTGGAAGGGAGAGGGTTGTGGAGTTGCTTGGTTGAACCACCAAGATCTCCCATTGTTCCTTACCTTTGATTACCTTTGTACTTCTTTCTTTTCTCAATGAGGAATTTACTGAGAGAGTTCGGGGAGGGGTGCTTGGCATGCATCGTGTCTGGCCTTGCACTATGCATATCCCTAAATCTTTTAATTTGCAGAAATAATATTGTCTACATTTCTAGGCCAGATTCTCCAGTGGTTTGCACCTCATGTAAAACACTCCCAAATCACATCAGGCAACTTGTAGGATCAGGCCCTAGTATTTTTAAGGACCCAATCCTATTGTCAGTGAACTCAATGGCAAAGCTCCCATTGACTTCAGTGAGAGCAGGACCTGGCCCCAGATGGTGTCAAGCTTTCCACACTCTGAATGGAGACCCCTCCCACACAACTGCCTGAAGTTTTGACACAAAATTAACTGAAGGTCATATGTGGTTCCTTTGTTTCACCAGCCTCGTAGGTATCAGCTGTATGCAATTGTACATTTTAATTAAGGCATGGAGTGTTAATGTGTGCAGTTTTAGTTAGGCTTGTTCCTCACTGTAAGCCTAATAGACTTATTCAGTCTCACACATGTGAATGAGCCTGATGGGTACCTTTGCCAGTTGTCTTTGGCAGAGATCCCTACATAGATACGATGTGGTAGAAGTCTTATTTATAGAATGAAATTTCCAATTTTACAGAAGTCATTCTCCTTAGACAAAGAGCTAGTGTTATTCTTAGCTACTGTACTTAATAAAATATGTGTTCATCGGTACATGTTCTCTAGTGAGGGCTATAGGTTAGGAGGCTGAACATTTCCATATTTCTATGCACTCATACATTCTAGGGTCTTTCTCTCAAGATCAGAATATTAGCGGGAGCACACAGAAGTAATAGCTTTCATGGTATTTTTTGTATCAAACACTTTCAAGATTAAGAACTTTAACCCAGTGGGTCAGTAACTTTTCAGGAAACATCCACAAGTTTTCTTTGTACATCTGATGCATATTGTCAGAAATAACCATGAAGCGCAGTGTAAATTATGAATGTGTATTTCCATTTGATCGGGGGTTGGTGGGGAGGAGGGGGCTGGAAGTAACTTTTAGTAGGAAGAGAGTCTCTTGTGGTTAAAATAGTGCACTGGAAATCAGAACTTCTGTTTTATTCCTTACTCAGTTCTGATGGGCTGGGTAACCTAGGTAAATCCCTTACCCCTTCGGTGTCCAGTTTACCTGTCTGTGAACATACAATAACATTGCCTACCTCTCAGGAGTGTTGAGAGGGAGTGTTATCTAGTGGTTAAAGCCTGGAGCCAAGCTTTTTCAGCTCTCCCACCAGCATGAACTTTGTAACTATGTAACTTTTTGAACAAGTCTTATTTATATGTGGCTCAGTTCTTAACCTGTAAACTGGGGAATTTTGTGGAATGTTGAAGAGGAATTTTGTGATTCTTAATTTATACTTTTAAAAATCACATAGAGACTGTAAGATTGCAGGCAATTTATAATTATAAAATGTGTGAAATATTAATAAGTGCATGCATAATCAGTTATATAAGGCATATGGAGAAGAAACTCATCAATGGCAGCTCATTCTAGTGCAATGCCTAGTATCTATGGCAGCATGTTTTCTGTGTCATAATGGCTGAACACACATAAAGAATGCAAATCTTTGTACTGAACAGTATGTGAACCTTTAACACAGTCCAATATCTATGGGCTGGATTGTCCCCTGGAGATTGTCCTCTGAAGGAGAGTTCCCTACAAACTTGGCTCTGGAGAGGAAAAAGGTGGGCCAGGAGATTAAAGACAATTGCGATAAATTACAACATGGTTTTACGAAGGGCAGATCGTGCCAAACGAATCTGATCTCCTTCTTTGAGAAAGTAACGGATTTATTAGATAAGGGAAATGCGGTGGACCTAATATACCTGGATTTCAGTAAAGCATTTGATACTGTACCCCATGAGGAATTATTGGTTAAACTTAAAAACATGGGGATCGATATGAAAATCCAGAGGTGGATAAGGAATTGGTTAATGGGAAGAATGCAGCGGGTCGTATTAAAGGGTGAACTGTCGGGTTGGAGGGAGGTTACTAGTGGAGTGCCTCAAGGTTCGGTTTTGGGACCCATTTTATTTAATCTATTTATAACTGACCTCGGAACCGATTGCAGGAGTGGGCTGATAAAGTTTGCGGATGATACGAAGGTGGGAGGCGTTGTAAATTCGGAGGAGGATAGGGATATCCTGCAGGGAGACTTGAACGAGCTTGTGAATTGGAGTATCAGGAATAGGATGAAATTTAATAGTAAAAAGTGTAAGGTGATGCATTTGGGGATGACTAATAAAAATTTTAGTTACAAGATGGGGACGCATTGGTTAGAAGTAACGGAAGAGGAGAAGGACCTAGGGGTCCTAGTAGACCGCAGGATGACTATGAGTCGACAATGCGACGTGGCGGTGAAAAAAGCCAATGCTGTCTTGGGATGCATTAGGCGAGGTATATCTAGTAGGGATAAGGAGGTCCTGCTTCCGTTGTACAAGGCGCTGGTGAGACCTCATTTGGAGTACTGTGTGCAGTTCTGGTCTCCCATGTTTAAAAAAGATGAACTCAAACTGGAACGGGTGCAGAGAAGGGCCACTAGGATGATCAGAGGAATGGAAAACCTGTCGTATGAAAAGAGACTAGAGGAGCTTGGGTTGTTTAGTCTGACAAAGCGAAGGCTGAGGGGGGATATGATTGCTATCTTTAAATATATTAGAGGGATTAATACGAGGGAGGGAGAAGAATTATTCCAGCTTAGTACTAATGTGGATACGAGAACGAATGGATATAAACTGGCCGTGGGGAGGTTCAGGCTTGAAATTAGACGAAGGTTTCTGACCGTCAGAGGGGTGAAATATTGGAACGGCCTTCCGAGGGAAACGGTGGGGGCGACGGACCTGTCTGGTTTTAAGATTAAGTTAGATAAATTTATGGAGGGAATGGTTTAATGGTAAAACATAGTAGTCAAGGAAAACCAAGAAATGGTAGGTAAATTGTATAATGGCTGACAGGGGTCAGGCTGGAGACTCTTGCCTATATGCTCGGGGTCTTACTGATCGCCATATTTGGGGTCGGGAAGGAATTTTCCTCCAGGGCAGATTGGCTGAGCCTCTGGAGGTTTTTCGCCTTCCTCCGCAGCATGGGGCAGGGATCTCTAGCAGGAGGGTTTCTGCCGATTGAAGTCACCTAAAACAGGATTGGGGACTTCAACAGCAGAGTCCAGGGAAGGGGTAGGGACGGTTTTATGGCCTGCAGCATGCAGGGGGTCAGACCAGATGATCATAATGGTCCCTTCTGACCTTAAAGTCTATGAGTCTATGAGATGCTTGTGTGCTAAGTGCATCATCCTTTCCCCTATTTGCCCTGTGGAGAATCCACCTCAAAGTTAACACAGTCTTGGGAGGGGGGAGCTCTTTTGTACTGTGGCGATCAAAGGGAAGTGGTGGGTGAGGATTGAGCCTTGTGGCCAGGGGGCCTTGGAACTGGTGTGGAGGCAGAGACACTCTATGAAGATGCTCTGGAGTGCAGTGGATTGCTTGAAATTTGTGAACTGTGTTCACAGAACTTGCTCACTTGCAGACTCCATTATGGAATTCCTCATGGAGTTTTGCTTCACCTTGGTCTCTTCTCACATATTTTTATGTGAGGCAGGGCAGTCTGGCCCTGTGTTCAGAGTGGATCACTGAAAGATCAGAATTAGGCTATTATAGTAAAGAGATACTTTAGTTTTTGCAGTACAGTGCTCCTATTGTAAAATTGTGACAGGGAGCCATCTACTGGTGAACCAGACATTGACATCTAGGCTATTTTTGTAATGTTTTGGCTTCAGTGATGCTTAGATACTCTTGGAGCAGTTGATAAAGTATGTGTGGGAAACAGGTGGATTACTTAGAAGAACAAGAAAAATGTAGTGTCATCACAACAGTGTATGCAGTAACACTACCACTTCATTAAAAAAAAATCTACAGGGAGTTACAAGTTGAGGAATTACTTGATTTCACTGTAAATTTGGAAACGAAATACTTGTGTCATAGACTTCAATTTGATCAGAATATGTGGACACCACTCAGTGCAGTGGAAAAGACTGACTTGTATCCATCAAACTAATTGCATGTCTCCAACTTGGCTTCTCTGAAAACAATGGCTTGGTTTGACAATAGGCCATCATTTTGTTATGATCATGTGCCATATCACACAGACCAAGACAGTAACTGCTGTAATCCATTTTACAGCTTGTGAATGAGTCTTAGCTCTGTGGAGATAAGGATTAAAGAAAGAGTTTATGGTAACAAGCAGTGAGAAAGTTTATCATGTTGTAATCATGGGCTCTCTTCTCATACCATACACATGACTGGTATTGACTGGCTCATGGTGTTTGATATTTGACTCTTGATTTGACTGACACCTGATCTTATCGTGATGGACACTTATTTATACGTATTAGACTTCTAAATAGGGATTTAGGAGCCTAACTTTAAGGGTTAAGACTCATTCACAAGCTGTAAAATGATTACAGCAGTTATTGGCTTGGTCTGTGTGATGTGGCACATGATCATAACAAAATGATGGCCTATTGTCAAACCTAAATTTGAAAATTTTGCATTTACGAGGTTAGTATTATTCTGTCTCCAATGGAGCTAATCTCTGTGAAACTCAGGCATGGTGAACAGACCTCTTACACAGTTTTCAGTGCTTAGAATGGAATGAGTTTAATAAAGAGATTATTAATTCTTGGGAGAAACTGCTTTTCAATTATCATGACTGGCAATAAATTAATTCTTACTTCAAAATATTCAAAGCAGTGATCACAGCAGTTAGGAGTCAAGTGACTATTAAAGTTAATAGATGCCATGTGACTTAAACTTTGTCCAACAGGTAACATACATTTCCTAACCTGGAAAGAAAGTCTTTAATCAAGACAGGACATAGAGAGCTTCCCTACGGGGTGCTTAAATAGCTAAAGAAATGCTGGGGAAGGAGACAGCTGTGCTGGTTTTGGCCACCATTAAATAATGGGATTTTTTTTCATAAACCACTGTTCATCAACTCTAATCTGAGACATTTCTGAAACCTGCAAGGCATGAGAAAGTTTCATAGATGTAAGCAGGGTCTGAATGAACTCTCCCTGACTGCTAGTTGGGGAGGGAGAGAGACTTCAGGAGCAAACTGTATTTACATGAACACACACCTCCTCTGCATAGGTATCCAGCAAACAGGAGCTGTGTAGCTCCAAGTGATCAGCTTTGGCTAGTGTTGGGTTACAAATTACTTTATTCCTGAATGCAAGGGTAGTGAAATGCTGTTATCAATGTTGTTGTCTTTATTGTATGAGTAAAGGGGAGAAGAACTGTGCTTAACCTGTCTCAAATGAGGAGGTCACCCTCAGCTGAAACAACCTTGGTAAGCCAGGGCCTCGAATGCCAGATCCCAGTAAAAGTAAGGGTAGTGGGAGAGAGGTGTCCTTGCTAGGGGGTGTGGACTCTCCCTAAGGGTCCCTGGTCTGGTTTAACCTGTTCCTGCCCACTGTTCAAAGATAGAGCTAAATAGGCTCCATGAGGAATCTTTTGTTATTTTAAGGGCTCAATAAGAGCTGAAATCACTTGTGGTGGGACAATGTTTCGCCCAGCCCAAGAGCTGACAATGACTAAGACAAACCTGCAGAGGTCACCGCAGAGAGCCAGGTGGCAGCAGAAGGTGACTGATGGGCAGCTGGCACAGTGAGCAAGATGGCATTTAGTCTCCCCCCACTCCCACCATGATGGGAGGAGAATTCAGGCAGATGCACCTCTGAATTCTGGGTCTTTGCTGACCGGGGAAAACAACTTGAGTGGGGTGATAAGAGGGGGACACACTACAGGAACTTTGGTGTTGGATTCAAGACTGTGAAGTAAAAGACACTGCCCAGCATATTCTGGGGTGGGTGTTTTGCTCATGCTTTTATGTTTATGAATCCTGCTTGTGCTGTTTTCCCAGATTTATTCTAGTCTACTTTTATTAAAGAAAAACTATTTCTATCTCAGACTCTGTGCTTGTGAGAGGGGAAGTCTTGCCTCTTAGAGGCACCCAGAGGGTAGCATTTAATTTTCCCAGGTTACTGGGTGGGGGCTCAAGCTAGTTCTGTGTTATATTGTTGAAAAGGAACTCCTAGATATTGAACCCGACCCTTCTTGCTGCCCACTCCAACTGGCAGAAGTGTTACATAGACAAATCTTTAATGAAGCATGAATCATTCTCTAAACAAGTTAAGCAGTTTGGAGGCTGTCATTTCACATGCCAATATTTTGATATTTCAGGATTGCTGCTTTCTCTAAAGTTAATCTGGTTTGTTTGTAGTTCCTGGCATGGACTGATGGGGCCACTTTGTAATGGCATCTTTCATCTCTTTCGGAGAGATCTCAGAGGATTGTGTTACCTACTTGCTCATGTTACCTGAGGACTCTCACACAAGGGATCCCAGTTGTTACCCAGTGCTTTGTGCCCCCTTCCATGCTCAATGGATATATGTAGTCCTGGGCTACAGTACTATGCGTATGCAGATGACGCTCAGCTCCATGGAATCTGGGGGCTGCAGTCTATTCACTTTCTATGTGCTTGTCAAAGTGCCAGGATAAGGACCTGGATGGAGACGAGCTTGTTTAGATTCAGTCTGGAGGCTAAGCATATGGGAAGGGGAAGCATCCTGAGTGACTGGTGGGGATTGGGTCTGCTTCCTTTATTGAGGCCTTTGTCACAGTGTTCTACGATCTTTTGGTCTTGGCTCCCAATACTGAGCTTGGATTCCCCGGTGACTGGCCAGGGGTTGCAACCTTTTTTCTCTAATGCAGTCTTCACTACTTATCTGTGCCTTTGTTACTCCTGGGCTGGAGTACTACAAAGAGTTCTACACAGGACTCTTTACCCCTTGAAGATCACTCAAAAGCTGTATGTAGTGCAGAATGTGGCTGCCCACTCTATATGCAGCATAGGCTGACTTAACACTTTACACCAGTGTCCCATGTTATTTTGCCTCCAAGTGCATTTCAAAGTATTGGTTGTTGATCAATAGAGAGCCCTGAATTGTCCCCCAGCTGCCTCCAAGCTTTTTCCTCACTATGTTCCACTGAGCAGTTTTGATTGCCTGAGGTGCTCATACTTTTTTGTCCCTAACATTAAACTTCTGGTTGCTGGTAGAAGGGCATTCTCAGCTGAGATCTCTGGCTACTCACTCCTGTGGGTAGTCTGGCCTTTATTGTTACACAATAGACCTTTGCAAGATAAGTTATTTAGTCTATCTTACAAATATACCATTGATAGTGGTATTCAGATTTCCAGCTCATGAAGAATTTCAAAAAACAAATGAACAAAGGATGCAGTAAGGCAAATCCTTGAGGTTGATTTTGGAGAAAAGAGTTGGATGGGAAAAGAGGTGCATGCCAGTTATTTTTTGTTCAATAATGAGCATTTGTGGGGATAAAAAAGTCTTTTTTGTTTTAAACACCTGACTTATTATTGTTATGCATGTAACATTTGACATGCTATTGTTATGAAGTTGTGCAATATCATGAAAGGCAAGCCAGAGAAACTCTTTCTCTTCTTTAGCTTTTATAAATCCAAATCTACTGCCCAAAGATCATAGAATCATAGAAGATTAAGGTTCGAAGAGCCCTCAAGAAGCCATCTAGTCCAACTCCCTGCTCAAAGCAGGACCAACACCAACTAAATCATCCCAGCCAGGGCTTTGTCAAGCCGGGCCTTAAAAACCTCTAAGGATGGAGATTCCACCATTTCCCTGGCTAATCCATTCCAGAGCTTCACCACCCTCCTAGTGAAATACTGTTTCCTAATATCCAACCAGACCGCCCCCACTGCAACTTGAGACCATTGCTCCTTGTTGTGTCATCTGCCACCACTGAGAACAGCTGAGCTCCATCCTCTTTGGAACCTTTCTTCAGGTAGATGAAGGCTGCTATCAAATCCCCCCTCACTCTTCTCTTCTGCAGACTAAACAAGCCCAGTTCCCTCAGCCTCTCCTCGAAAATCATGTGCCCCAGCCCCCTGATCATTTTCGTTGCCCTCTGCAGGACTCTCTCCAATTTGTCCACATCCTTTCTGTAGTGGTGGGCCCAAAACTGGACACAATACTCCAGCTGTGGCCTCACCAGTGTGGACTAGAAGGGAATAATCACTTCTCTTGATCTGCTGGCAACAATCCTATTGATGCAGCCCAATATGCCATTAGCCTTTTAGGCAACAAGGGCACACTGCTGACTCATATCCAGCTTCTCATCCACTGTAATCCCTAGATCCTTTTCTGCAAAACTGCTGCTTAGCCAGTCGGTCCCCAGCCTGTAGCCAACTAGACATTGAGCCGTTGATCACCACCCATTGAGCCTGACAATCTAGCCAGCTTTCTATCCACCTTAAAGTCCATTCAGCCAATCCATACTTTTTTAACTTGCTGGCAAGAATACTGTGGGAGACTGTATCAAAAGCTTTGCTAAAGTCAAGTTATATCATATCCACTGCTTTCCCCATATCCACAGAGCCAATTATCTCATCATAGAAGGCATGACTTGCCCTTGGTGAATCCATGTTGACTGTTCCTGATCACCTTCCTCTCCTCCTGGTTTCCTTGAGGATCTGCTCTATGATTTTTCCAGGGACTGAGGTGAGGCTGACCAGTCTGTAGTTCCCCGGGTTCTCCCTCTTCCCTTTTTAAAAGATGGGCACTATATTTATTTGCCTTTTTCCAATCATTCGCGACCTCCCCTAATCATCACAAGTTTTCAAAGATAATGGCTAATAGTTCTGCAATCACATCAGCCAATTCCCTCAGCACCCTTGGATGCATTAGATCTGGACCTATGGACTTGGGCATGTCCAGCTTTTCTAAACAGTCCTTAACCTGTTCTTTCACCACTGAGGGCTGCTCACCTCCTCCCCATACTGTATTGCCCAGGACAGCACTGTGGGTGCTGACCTTGTCTGTGAAGACTGAGGCAAAAAAAGCTTTGAGTACTTCAGCTTTTCCACATCCTCTCTCACTGGGTTGCCTCCCCCTGACTTTTTTCTTGTTGCTAACATACCTGTTATTACCCTTCACACCCTTCTTGTTACCCTTCACGTCCCTTGCTAGCTGCAATTCCAGTTGTGTTTTGGCCTTCCTGATTAAACCCTTGCATGCTCGAGCAATATTTTATACTCCTCCCTAGTCATCTGTCCAAGATTCATAGATTCTAGGACTGGAAGGGACCTCGAGAGGTCATCGAGTCCAGTCCCCTGCCTGCATGGCAGGACCAAATACTGTCTAGACCATCCCTGATAGACATTTATCTAACCTACTCTTAAATATCTCCAGAGATGGAGATTCCACAACCTCCCTAGGCAATTTATTCCAGTTTTTAACCACCCTGACAGTTAGGAACTTTTTCCTAATGTCCAACCTAGACCACCCTTGCTGCAGTTTAAGCCCATTGCCACTTCTTTTAAGCTTCCTTTTTGTGTTTAAGCTCACAGAAGATTTCACTGTTAAGCCAAGCTGTTCTCCCGCAATATATGCTATTCTTTCTGCACATCGGGATGCTCTGTTCCTGCACCCTCAATAAGGCTTCTTTAAAATACAGCCAGCTTTCCTGGACAACTTTCCCCCTCATATTAGCCTCCCGGGGGATCCTGCCTATCAGTTTCCCAAGGGAGTCAAAGTCTGCTTTTCTGAAGTCCATATTTTGCTACTCTCCTTTCTTCCTTTTGTGAGGATCCTGAATTCAACCATCTCATGGTCACTGCTGCCCAGGTTGCCGCCCACTTCTACTTTCCCTACCAATTCTTCCCTGTTTGTAAGTAGCAGGGCAAGAGGACCTGTTACCTTGGGGGTAAGTAAGAAAATACTTACAAGATACACATGACAGGCAATTGGGACTTGGCCATAAAGAGAGTGGGGGAAGGGTTGGGGCATGGTCCATAAATATACAGGGAAAATGCTGCATTATGAATTAACTTTTTTAAACAGATGTGCAAAGCCGTAGGAGGGCAATGCTAAATTCTCAGCAGATGGTGAGGGGGGTATTAGGAATGTGTCAGCAGGCAAAATATCTTTTCAAAGAGGCTCATATGTCACAAATTTTCTTTATGAACAAAGGTTCTTTGCTTGATCATTTAGGGAAGGTTTCTTTTTATTTTAGGCAGCATGTGTCAATGACTAGTGATGTGTTTGAATGACTGTTGTTGTTGTGTGGTGTATTTTTATGGCTATTTACTATGATACTCTTCTGCTGTGTTCAAACAAACGAATGAAAAGAGTTGGGGAAAAAGCAATGGATGTGAGTTATCTTGGCACTCAATCTAGTCTTCTTGCAAAGTAGCAATCTGCAAAACCAGGAACATTTCCAGACCTCCAAAAGATCGATCAGATAGGCGCAATCAATGGCAAACATGAAAAGGAAATAATAATTAAAACGGAAGGTGAAGATTGCCAGGGACTTTGCCAAATGTTTTTTTCCGTTATTGCTGTACTGTATCTTGAAGTCTTAATTCAGGATTAAGAGTGAAAAGAATTCTCCTTCACATTTTAAAAGAGCCTAACTTGCCCCTCTGTAATTTATTGCTGCAAAGAAACTCTGCCTTGTGGAGTTACCAACTGATTGCTTTTTTTGGAAGGGATGGATTTGCTCACATGCATTAGTGATAGGGGTTTAGCCCATGGATCTCCCCAAATCTGATAGAGGCCTTGCACCTCCACATTACTATTCAGTGCAGCATAGATCCTGTGGGGTTTTCATTAGTGTATACAATACTGCATGGTGTGTCTCATGCAAAGTCCTATAGACTTTAATAGGGATGAAACTAACAGGATTCTGTGAAAAGTACTTTAAAAACCAATCAAATTCAAAAGAGGAAAAAATGGCAGGGGCATAACTTCCTATTTAATCTGAGTTTTTGAACCATTCTATATCATCACTTCATATTAAGTTGTATAGAACTTTTCCACAAAGGGCTGATGAGGGGTTGATCCTGTGGAAGGCAGCCATTGTCCATTCGCAGAGTCTGACCATTCCAGAGCACCAGGAAGTGTTTCTGTGCGGTTGAGAAAAGGGGAACATACTGGGGCGCTTGCATCTGGATTCTCTGCCTTTTGCTCCAAGCGCAGAAGTAGACAGAAGATTTGGGGCCTTGATCTGTTGCATGTTCTGTGAAGCACTGTATTCCTCAGCGAATGCTCAGTGCACTCTGTAAAAATGTTTCCTAGATCTCAGTGGTTGTGAAATTCAGTCTCAGTTTAAGTAATGCACACCAGTAAAAGAAATAAGGAGCATTTTTACAAGTGTAATGGTCAGAGAGGGAGCATAATTGAGTTGCTAATTCTAATCATAGGCTATGCTCCTGCATTGATTTCTAAATTTATTTTATTCATTAATTAGTTAATGCCTGTAAAGTGCTTTGAAGATAGAAAGTGCTATATAAATACTAAGTACTATTATTACAATCATTATCCACTAGGTTTAATTAGTTCTCTTGCACTGTAATTGGATTATGAAAATGTAAACTTGGGGAGGGGGAGGAGGAAAGAGGGCAGGGGGACTGCAGATAGGAGTGAGGGGCCCCACAAAACCATAATCCGCCTCTGGATATCAGGGATAAAGCCAGCAGACACCAAATTCTGCAAGGGCCTGATCCAAAGGCTCTTGCAGGTAATAGAAAGACTCTTATTTACTCCAGTGAGTTTTGGATCAAGCCCTAGATTATCTAGCCCAGTTTGCCATGACATAATCTGAATACCTAATAAAATATGATTTCTTGTTAACCATGCATTGTCCTGTTAACTAGAGTTGCCCTGTCTCCAACTTTAGACTTTTATGTAATAACCTCTTATCCTTAATTCTCCAAACTCCCCAGGAATGACCCCTAATTGGCTCTGGTGTCAGGTGTTCAGAGGTTGAAACCTTATATTTAAACCTTGGATTAGTGATTGCTATGTCATCCTAGGAAATCAAGTTTCTGGATTAGATCCACTTTTATTTCTCATTCTGCTGCAGTTGCAAGAATTCCCTACATGAAGTCTTGCTTCATGTGCATTATTTATCTCTTGCTACAAACAGCAAATAGTGGTTTCCTCTAGAGCTCATTTGTCTTTGGCCTCAGCTATTTGCTTTTGTGAAACAACTGTTTGTATTGTAGCATTTCATTTTATCTTCAACAATTCTAGTTATAGGCCATTGTCTTACATCAGTCATGACAAAATGCTCAGCAAGTTGTTTCTCTTTTTTTTCCTGCTACTCCTCACACAGATTAAAAGTTACATATTATGTAACTCCTAATAGTTGGAAATTTGCTGAAGTTGGCAACATTGTGGCTGTTCTGAAGCACATATTTATTTGTTGTGCTTTTGTTTTCCATTAAATGTCATTTCCGGGAATGACTTACTCCTATCCCCTCCAGTGTTTGCCTTCACTCTAGTCTGTCTCGGTACTTGTGTGGCCCCGTCACCCTAGTGTGTGAACCCCTTGCAAACACTCCTGTCAGAAAGTGAAGTATTGTTAACACCATTTTGATGCAGAAACTATTGCTTGGTTGTGTGGCGTAGGTCAAACTAAATGATCATCATGGTCCCTTCTGGCCTTAAAATCTCTGAAATTTATAGATGGGGAACCAAGACACAAAGATGTGACTTGCCCAGCATCACACAGGAAGTCTGTGGCAAAGCCAGGATCCAAACCCAGAGCTACTGAGTCTTGGTATCTTAAGACCACTTTTCTTCCCTCTCCCATTGCAAAGTTCTCTCTCACTGTTTGGTTTCCATCCTCCTTGCCCACATTTTGGAGACTGCATTATTCTTTCCATCTCTTGCTGCTTTGAAATGCGCACTCCCATTCCCTTTCTCCTGTATCCCAACTCACTTTTTTGGACAAATTTCAACTTTGAATCACAATCAATAACCTGTTGTTTCTCCACCTTTTTCTTCTGTATAAGAAGCTCTCTAAGGCAGCTCTTCCAGTGATGCCCTGGCACCTTGACCAAAACTGGATCAATGTCTACTAGCATTGATTATGCTTAATTTTTATCCCTATAACTCTACCAGATGGCCCCTTATTGAGTCTGAAAATCCCACTTGGGCTTCAATACCCTTAGCTATGCTTGTGATGCCCAGAAATTAGGTACATCCAGCCCTGGGAGCACAGTGGTGCTACATGCAGCTAGCATACCCCTTTGGAAAATCACACACATCTATCTTAATTTAAGTGCCCCAGAAACCCTGAAAATTCCAGCCCCTCCTTATCAAACTGGTTAAACAGTGACAGTTTAAGGTAAGTAGGCTTTTAACAAGAGTGCTGTATTTATTTACTTTTTGCAATAAACTCAAATGATGAACACACCAATAATATGCATGTGACTGCAATACTGTACCATACAGAATGTTACAACAATGTGTAATATGAGGCTAGCGCTTCTTGGAATTCTTCAATTACCTAAGATCTCACACAGAGCTTAATTAGATATTTAAAGAATTTGTCCTGCTGAGGGGAATCAGCAGCATGACAAAAGAGTTTGTATCATGAAGATGAAAGTCAGAGACAAATGATCCATGTAGCTTAATACTAATCATTTAACAGTCTCTTGAGTTGCCTTTCCAGTTGTTTGTAAACCTTTTTTTTTTTTTCCCCCCAAGCATGCTATTCCCTCCATTTATTTATGTTTGTTAGTGAGTATTTTAGTGGTGCCTGGAGAATGAAAATTTTCAGAGTATTATTGAATATGACATGACAACAGGTATCAAATAGGCCACCACTTGCCAAACTGTCAGTACAATTGGCAGTTGCCATGTCATTTGACCATATTCCTAGAATCCGAATGGAATGGAGAGAGAAAGATACAGAGTAAAAGAACTCTGATACTGTGATGATACTACCTAGGCAGACAGACGGATAGACTGACAGGATTCACGGACCATCCTCTTTCAGTTTTAGAAATGATCAAGATTATTGATACGGAAATTTGTTGCATAATTTGGCACAAATTCTCTTACACATGCCAGGCTAGTGCAGGAAGTCACTGGGAAAGTTAACACACTACAATGGGAGAAGTCCAAGGCAATTCACACTCACTTGCTCACAGATTTGTTTGTTTCCCCTTCTTGGTCTCTGATGCCTGTAAACCACATACCCCCAACAGCACGCACTGCAACTGGAAAGGTAGCTAGCCCATATTAGAACACTACACTTTCTGGCAACTGTAATTTTTTCTCCTCTCTAATTCCTGAAGACCCTGTATTTTGACTGTTTAAGGCTATCATTGTCAGTTAAGACAGCATGGTGATCTTCCTTCAAGAATTTAACGTCAGTAAATTTCCCCATGAATTCCCCATGAATTGATCTTTATTTTCAGCAGGACTAACCATCTTGATTGTGAGGGCTAAAATGTTTTCCTTATTTTCTCTATTTATTTCTCTAATGTCTACCACAGTCCCCATGGTTTCACTATTACCATCTGCACAGGCATTATCTGGACATTGTCTAATTTCTGCAATCATTGGCCCTTTATAATCTTTTTAGATTTCATTACTAAGTTTATTGCTGCTTGACAGAATCCCCACTAACATGGAACTTAAAATCTTCTTTGTCACATTACTTTCATTTTGTCCTTTCCTCACTGTAAATCTTCTCTTTTCACTGAGTCTCAAACTACTTTACTATCTGCTACTTGCTGCCTTTCTTATGTGGGGTTTCCTTAACTAGCTTAATATATTGCTTTACTATAAAAAATTACTATATAAAAATGGCACTGTCTTACTTAATTGACCTTCTCCCTAGGTATATTCAGATTATGTTGACAAAATGAGT
This sequence comes from Trachemys scripta elegans, assembly GCF_013100865.1. Classification (NCBI taxonomy): domain Eukaryota; kingdom Metazoa; phylum Chordata; order Testudines; family Emydidae; genus Trachemys; species Trachemys scripta. Next base: position 24,182,084 of record NC_048300.1, on the reverse strand, counting down.
GTTAATTGCTGTTTACTTCTGTTAACCTGGCAGGACCCATATGTCTAAGGGCACGTCTTCACTACCCGCCGGATCGGCGGGTAGCAATCGATCTATTGGGGATCGACTTATCGCGTTTAGTGAAGACACGATAAAATCGATCCCTGATCTCTCTGTCAACTCTGGAAATCCACCGCGGCAAGAGGCGGAAACGGAGTCAACGGCGACGCGGCAGCGTTTGACTCGCCGCTGTCCTCACAGCCAGGTAAGTCGACCTAAAATACGCAACTTCAGCTATACCATTCATGTAGCTGAAGTTGCATATCTTAGGTCGACCCCCCCATTGTGTAGACCTAGCCTAAGACTAAACAAGCTTCAGATTCTATTCTCACTTGTGTAACATCATCAGAATTGCTAAGCTAAACTCCAACCAGTTGTATCTGTGCCAGATCAATGAAGACAATAAGTATGAACAAGTCTATTTATTAGTGGGCAGTTTCAGTCTACACTAGTTGCAGTTGCTGAATAGCTTAAAGAGGAAGGCAGCTGTAGAGCTCTTTGCAGTAAACCTACATGATATCTGCAACATTAGCTACAAATTAACCATTTTAGCCTTTTTTTCTTCTTTCCCCTCTAAAGTATCTTTGTGAGGCTGGTCAAACATTTTCTCTCTTTTTTTTTTTTTTTTTTGGGCGGGGGGGGGGGGTGGAAGATTGGGTTTCTGATAAAATGAAAATTTTTATGGAAGGTGTTTGCTTTCCTCACAAAGTGCTCTTTTCTTTACCAGAAAAGTGAAAACCAAAATTGTTTGGTGTTTGGCAAACAATGTTTGCATTTTTTGGTTAATTCAACAAAAAGTCAGTGACAATTTCAATGGATAGAAAACCATTTTTTCATTTGTCACTTTTTCCACAGAAAATTTACCCCATTTTCCAACCAGCTCTAATCTCTTATTTGCATATACAATTTTCAAAGCTGTACTTAACATTGATGAGGGGGGGAGCACACCCTTAAAGATGTACAGAATATTGGGACCACTTCAGACCGATATCCTTGAAAAGTTTGTGCCTTTGCAGGAGAAAGCTGATTATTTTGTGCCTTGGAGAGCCCCATCCCTTCTTCTGAGTGACTGATTGAACAGGGTGTGCAAATTCAGAGATTCCAACAGCAGCTGCTACATTTGAAGGATCTCTGGAGAATGGTTATTACATGGGTTTGTCCCCTCCAAACCATAGCTTCCCATTTTAAGGACGACACTTAAGTTAGCCTGGATCTTTATGTATATATTACTTCTGTGCATTTAACTCTCAAATCAGTGATAAATCTGAACTTGAAATGAACTCAATTCCTGCTGTTTCTAATTCCCCCACCCTCAAAATGGCTGATCTGAGGTACCTGCTACTCAGGAATCCTTCCAGAGCGCACAGCCTTAAACTGCCAATGGCTTTGCTAAGAGTCTGCTTCTATGTGCATTTTAAGCTGTGCCCTTCAGGTGAACTTCTGAGCCATCTTTGTATCACGGTTTTGATAGGACTATAAACAAAGATGTTAGCAAATGCCACATTTGTGGGTATTCATTGGAATGGCAGAGCCTACTTACAAAACACTGTATCTGTAAAGAAGGGGGACAATGCTTCATTTTAGCTATCCACACACAAAAAACAAATAGGGCCAAATTCTCTACTGGTGCCAATGGACACTGCTCCACTGAACTCAGTGGAGCTATGCTGCTTTAACTAGCTAAGGATCTCTCCCACTGACTTTTGCTATTGAGTAATTTTATTTAAAATTCAATTTTACAAACCTATGCAAAAATAAGCTATGCATAACACTATTATATACAAGAGATGATGACCTCATCATGAAATAGACCAGTTCAAAAAACAATACTTTGGGTCTGCAAAGAATAAAAATACTATGTCTTGTATGTCAGGGGATTGATGACAGGATATGGAACATTTCACCTCTAGTTTGAATCCAAGTAGTCAGTCAAAGTGGCTGAAAATTGTTACTATGCAATGGTGGTTTGGTTGCCCATGTGGAGTAAGGGCTATTAGTCCAGTTCTTAGTGGATACGTGTGCATATTGAAACAACCCAGTGCTACAACCCTTGTCCACAGTGTTCCCTCTAATTTTTTACATCCATGTGCAGAATGAGTTTTGTTATGTGCACCAATATGGAGGTGATGTGTGATACATCACCTTCATATTAGTGCACATAACAAAATTCATGTGGTGGGGGCAGGGCCGAGGGAGTCGGTGTGTGGGAGTGGGCTCAGGGCTGGGGCAGAGGGTTGGAGTGTGGGGGGATTAGGGCTCTGGATGGGGGTGTGGGCTCTGGGGTGGGCCTAGGGATGAGGAGTTTGGCGTGCAGGCTGCCCCGGTGCTGCGGCGGGGAGAGAGGACTCCCCACCAGCCCTCTCTCACTACAGCAGTTTGGGCCTGGGCTGGGGTGAGGGAGGGGCTCCTCTCCTCGACAGCTCTGGTGGGACTGGCCTGGGCCCAGGGAGGGGCTCCGCTCCCCAGAAGTTCCAGCGGGCCTGGGCCTGGCCAGGGGAGAGGCACCTCTCCCTGCCTGCCTGCATTGCCTTGAAAGCCTGCTGCGTGGCCGTGCAGATGCGCAGCTTGTCTGTATGAACAGGCACACTTCATGGAAATCTCAGCAGAGAAGTGAAGGAACGAATGTGAATGGAAACTGAACTATACCCTCACTTCTAGATAGTGGGCCTGTTGGACTGCTTCTTGTGTAGTCATTTACACCAGTGCAACATGAATTTGTTAACCTTTTGCCCTCATTTTGTGCTGGTGTGACTGAAAACACATGGTGCAGAGCAGCAAGAATTGGGCCAACTGTCTCTCCAGGCCAGATGCGTGGCCTATTGGCACAGTGGTGAGAAAAACTAGCACTGCACCTCTTTGGGGAATAAATTGAAGTTTTTGATCCATGAACCCTGAATTAACTGAAATACATTGTGCCTTAGTCGAGCTCACCATCCAAGCAATGTGCCAATAAATTACATTTTAGAGACTGAATTTTACTTCGAAAGATTAATAAAAATTATCAGTGCAAATTAATACAGTTAAAACAATCTTCCCAAATTCATCAGCTTGTTACAAGAACTTGTATGGAAATTGGTAACTCACAGCGTTGAGGTCAGAGATCAAATGAGAAGAAGATGGGTGAGAAACAGAAAGGTAGAAGAACAATGGAATGTCAGCAAGTTTGGAGTTTCCTTCATATTTTCTCTTCAAGAGGGTAATGTTTGTAACCTGCAACTGGGACGACTCTTAGGTGCTATGCAGAAACCTGGCTCTATCTCCTCGGATCCCAGGATAGTCATGATGGGTATAGAGCACTCTGTGTGCTGCCTGACTTTCCACTCACCTCCCTCAGGAGCCATACGTCCATTGGTTATCCCCCAGTACCTATGCCCAAGGCACCTCTCTGAAGGTAGCCATAGAGAGAGTAGTAAAGCTGCATTAGCTTCCAGGCGGATGAGGAGAGGAGCATGCATACAGAGCAGCTGTTCTCCATCTTCAATTCTTCCCACCCTGTGGAACCCCTATTGCTTGGTGAATTAGTAATGGGGTTTGGAGGAGGGAAGAAAGCATTTTGTGGAGCATACCCTCTTCATCCTTCCCACCTGCTTTGCTTCTCTTCGTCAGCATAAATGGAGGGAAGCATCTGGCTCCTCATTAGTAAGTTAATCAAATATGAAGACAAAATGAAGTTAAAGGCTCCTAAAATGATAAATAGAAGTACAATTAAAACAAACCCACAGATGTTAGAGAGATGAGGCTCTCTTGGACCCTGGCCAGAATAAACTGTCAGCTGTATGGAAAAACTTGCCAAACTCTTCAGGGTAACATCAACCCCATAAAATGTTATCATTAACAATTTTAGTTTAACATCTTTGGATGCTTTCAAGTTATTGTTCCAGATAGGTTTTCTCCTGAGCTGGAAACATGTCATTTCCTAGAACCATGCTGTAATTTGATGTAAGGACTAATTATTCAATCTATTTTTTTAATCTTGAAAGGAGTTTGAAATCTATTGATTTACATTTGCCTCATTGGAATGAATAAATAGGTTTGAAAACTTAGGCCAAAGTTTTCAAAAGTGGCTTCTGAGGCTATTTGTGCCACAGTTGCCTTTCTTCTTCAATGGCAGCTACTGTAAGCACAGATGTGACTGCAGGAATTCCAGATGTGTCATGGAGGAGAAGAGCACACTTCAAAGCTGTTTAGTGCTTGTGTTTTTAATGAAAATGTCCCAGATTTTTTTGTTTTTAAAGTCTCAATTTGTGGCTCTCAGAAGTGAGGCCAGTCCTGAGGCTTTTGTGAGACAAAACAATCTGCTACAGCACCTTCCAATCTTTTTCTTCTTTTGAAGTTTGGCTGACCTGTGTTCATCACAGGACCTGAAGAGAAAGTGCTAAATCTTTTCCACTCCTTCTGATCCTAGGTGGTTGAATGGCTGCTATAAGCTACACTAGCTGCAATGGTTCCCTGGGGACTGCTCTGATAGCCAGGAATTGCAGATCACAAGGTGCTGTGGCCACACACTCAGGGCTGGGGAGGGGGAAGCTGGTACAAATTACCGGGGCCCGGCGGTCTGGAAGGGGGCCCAGGGCTTGGCTTACCCCACTCTCATTGGCCCGTTGCTGGGGGGCCCGAAAAATTTTTTCACTGGGGCCCGAACCCGCTCTCGGCGGCCCTGCACACACTTACTCTAGTTTCTAGTTTGACCCTAATAAGCCACATAAATTGGGTGGAAGGAAGGCAAGAGCAGATGGTGTAGAGACCAGTAAGTAGCTATGGCATCTATGCCACTCAGGAATCCTGCCCATATCAGGGGAATCCCCAGCTGTCAAGTGAGGCAGGATGGAATGGAGGCAGAGGCCCTACATGACTAACAATTGTAACTGTATCTGAGACTATTTAGGTAGAGTTATTTGTTCCATTGAGGGTAGAATAAAGCTCAGTATCTCATGCTTCAAACAAAGAAAAGGGGAAACTAAAAAAATAAAATAAAACGACACAGAAAACATAGCCAGCCTCTCCCATTAGGGGTCCATGCAATCTACTATTCCCACTAGTTCTGCAGCTATAATTGATGCTATTACCGTTGCTTTGCTGCCGTTGTGTCTAGTGTCACTAGAAAACTAGCTAACAAAAGAAAAACTATCAAATAAGACAGGGGAAGGCCTTCTGAAACTCTGAGTGCACTTGGCTGCAGAAAAGTTCACAATCAACATCAGATGTGTGGAACATTGTTCATTTTTCACATTACAACTATGCTGTATGTTGTTTGCTGTCTTCAGCATACAATAGGAAGCTGAGTTAAGGCTCTAAGTTATATTAACATTTTTGTACCCATTGCACCCACTACAATAAGTCAGGCATAGCATGTGGAATTTAAACGATAAAATTAGGATCTGTCTCCAGATATGGATTGTGACTGCCCCACATCTGGGCTTGCTCAAATTGGGGGATTTGCCTTTACACACTCAAAAGATAAGAGCCATTTTGGAAAATCCCCAATCGTCTGGTTCTAGGTACCAGACTCAAACCCTTCTCTCAGGCCTTGCCTACACTATGGAGGGAGAGCAATCTAAGTTACGCAACTTCAGGTATGTGAATAACATAGCTAAAGTCGACATACTTAGATTTACTTACTGTGGGGTCCACGCTAAGCTATGTCGACGGGAGATGCTCTCCCTTGTGTTTCTCGTTCAGGTGGAGTACAGGAGTTGACGGGAGAGCGATCTGTGGTTGATTTCGTGGGTCTTCACTAGACCTGCTAAATCAACCGCTGATGCATTGATCGCTGTGCGTCAATCCCCTGGTAAGTGTAGACAAGCCCTCAGTGTCTCTAGCAGGAGCCTCCTGCTCATTGCAGTTTCTCTCTGTCACAGCTCCTTTGGTCTCAGGGTCTTCCCTATGGGAGCCTTTCACACTCTCTACAGCAGTGGTCATCAACCAGTCGATCCTAGAGGATCTCCCAGTTGATCATGATTTCTGGCGGTGCCACTCTCAGAAGCGGCCAGTGCAGCCCAGGGGGTAGGAGGGCAGGGGTCTCCTGCCATCCGCTGCTCCTGCCTACAAACACCATCCCGTGGACGGGATGCTGTGGCCAATGGGAGCTGTGGGGGTGGGGGTTGCAGAGAGGGGCAGTGTGCGGAGCCACGTGCCCTCTACCCACCCCAGGGGCTGCAGGGGCATGTTGGCCCCTTCTGGGAGCAGTATGGGGCCAGGGTAGGCAGGGAGCCTGCCTTAGCAGTAGACACGCTGCGCCACCGAGCGGGAGCCACCGGAGGTAAGTGTTGCCCAGCGGGAGGCCGCACCACAACCTCCAGCCTTGAGTCCCCACCTGGAGCCAGCACCCCAAATCCCCTCCTGCATCCCTAACCCTGAAACCCCTCCCAGAGCCAGCACCCTATACCCTCTCCTGCACCCCAACACTCTGCCCCAGCCTGGACCCCCCTCACACACCCAAACTCCCTCCCAGAACTTGCACCCTTCACCTCTCCTGCAACCCAACCCCCTTCCCCAGGCTCAGCCCATAGCCCCCTCCCAGACTGCAAACCCGTCGGCTCCAACCCAGAGCCCTCACTCCCTCCCAAACCCCAATCTCCTACTCCAGTGAGTGAGGGTGGAGAAGAGCGAGCGACGGAGTGCGGCGGGGATGGAGTGAGCGAGGCAGGGTTTTGGGGAAGGGATAGGGCCTCGGGGAAGGGTAGATCCTGGGATTCAAAAAGTGATCTTGGGTGTAAAAAGGTTGGAGACCACTGTTCTACAGCCTCTTCACAATTTCCTGAACCCCAGCTCTTCATTGTAGCCTTCTGCTACTGTTTATAGGGAAATCATCCTGATCTCTCCCAGGTATGGCTCATTCTGTAGTCAGGATTGGCTGGCACCAGCCCTTAACGGGTGAGTTACCCTGTTACAATGTGAAATATCTGAGAAGGATCTTGAAAGTGTAGTTTTAATATTGCCATGAGAAAAAAATTATATAGCTTTTCCCACTATCATTCTCATCTTGTTACACATGCCTGGGGGATAACATTCTTTTCTTATTAAACTGTTTAAGATGAGTTCTTGCTTGATAATTTCTTGTTTCTATTAGTAGAGATAGGTCTGTGTTAAACTGTTTTAAATTTGTCATTATTAAGCTTTCTCTAAAAAACATGTTTTACAGCGATCATAATTTTCCTTATGCTCCAGTTAGTATTATACACCAGTGTGATCCATCCTAATGACAAAGATATGGAGAGCTGTATGGAAGACTATAATGATTCCCCTAAGCAGTACACTTCAGACCTGTGTTCTTCGTAGGTCTCAACACAAGGTGTATGAAATGCTAGTCCTGGTGAGTGTCATAAATGTCAGGTCCAGGTAGGAGATCATTCCATGTGTGGACTAGTCCATTTTTGGACTAGACATTTTTCAGACACCTCTTTTTGTTTTATTGAAAAATATGATAGGAATTATAAAACTCTAACCCAAATTAACCTTTCAGCTAATACACTGCTAATTTTTGAGAATAAGTAAGATAATTATTTATTGTTGCCTTTCTCAGACATTGTTCTTTTTTTTAATTACATCAAAATGGAAAAAATAAAGTTTATTTAAGGATGAAAAAGTAACACTCTTGATGACCTTTTGCTATATTTCCACTAGAACTGGGCAGATTTTTTTTCAAAAGACTTTTTCAATGGAAAATCATTTTTCAACTAACTGGAAATTTCCATGAAAAAAATTCCATTTTCATTAAACATTTTTTGGATAGTCATGAAAACAACAAAAATTAAAATATGTTTAGTGTGGGATTTTCTTTTTTAAAAAAACTAAAAACAAAAAAAATTCAAAGGCAAATTTTGATTAAAACCAACATTGTTTTCATCTAAATGTTCCCCTCTGTAAAAAGTTATTTCCTTAACAGCCTAACTTTACACTTTTTAAACTCCTTTCAGTGTGACCAATCTGAGAGAGTTCAAAATGCTGCTCAGAGTTACAAGATACATGCCCACCCTGACTGCACCTCACTAACATGTGGAGCTTGATTGTGCCTTGTGTTGGGGGCAATATGTAGCTATGCTGCGTCCCTGGGAGCCAGTCTGCCTGAGGAGATAAATTCCCTCATGCTGTCAACCATAAGTCAGGGGGAACCACAGCCCCACCCTCTCCCAATTCTCTCTGTGGTACTGTAGTTCTGTCTGCCTCCTATGCTGTCCCGCTACCACTGTGCCCCTGAGTCAGAGGCAGGCAGAATCATGATCTCTTCACTGAATTTTTTTCCATTAAGATTAGAAATCGCATAGCTCAGCAGCAGCACACTAGAAGATCTAGATTTTGCTGACACCATGACTCTTCTAAGTGACAGATCAACCAAGACGGTCCCCCATCACAGAAAAGATGGGGTTAATAATCTGTTATGAAAAAACAAATCTAACTGAGAACCCCAGCAACTCCTAACTCAAGCATTATGTTAAGACGGCAAGGAATGCAAAAAGTAAATCAATTCACATTGGGCAGTAAGGTGCAAGCAAATGAGGATGTCCAGAAGGAAATAAAGTCATGAATTAGCAAGGTTGCAGCTGTGTTCACCCGCTTACACAAAATTTGGTCACTGAAAATCTACAACTTAAAGACCAAACTGAATCTTCAACTCAAATGTTATTTCCATCTTCACATTTGCATGGGAAAGCTGGAAATCCACCAAAGGTCTGCCCAGACATTTAAATGCTTTGAAAGAAATGCCTCAGGAAAAAAAGCAAGTATTAAATAGAATTAATTTATAATAAAAGCCAAGATTCTTCAGAGTTCAACAACTCCTTATCTCCAAAAATATCCAGAAAAGAAGATGGAAATATCTGGGATGTGGTAAAGATGAAGTCAGAGTGCCTGCCATGGGGTAAGCATGCCCCTGGGCAGCTGGAGGAACATGTAAAAGGAGCTGGCCGAAATAATCCTTCCTACAAACACTATTTAGAGATGGAAAACTTATGGGACTTAACAACACAGAGGACACATGAACAGTGGCCTAGGATAGACAGGGAGGGTGGAATCTTGTTTGTGCCCTGAGTGACATCTGATGGCATGGGAAGGATTCAGATTCAGAAGATTAGAAACAGAAAAGAGAAAGGGCTTCAGATAAAGCTGTTCTTGTGACAACTTTAAAATATTACTGAGAGCAGAAAATAATTCTAGGCTAGTGTGCTTTTGTGGCAGTGACTGGCTCTCTTTTATAGACAGACTAGGCAGTTGCCTGGGGCAGCAAAATGCTTAGCGACTTCACTGTGACAGTGATTGCAGGATTCTGAGGGGTATATGCTATCCAGCAGTAAATGTCTTATGCCAGAGCCAGTCTTGCTTGTGACAATTTGAGACTGTAACCACATGATCCACCATTATTTGCAAAGAGAAGAGAAAGGGTCTCAAGTACTTTGTGTGCCTTCAAGAGCAGTGGGCAGAACCCCTCTTTTATAGTCCTAAGCAGTATTGAATCACAGAATTAGAGGAGCTAAAGGCCTCTTAGCATTTCTCTCCCTGTCTATGCAGGATTGTTCTGGAGGGACTGGATGATGTAGTACAGTGAATCCAGTAGATTATCCACCAAACAGGTTCAGTTCATCCACTTCTGCCAATAGTAAAATTGAGATACATCAGATTACCTTACTTAGTGAGGAACATTGATGGATTATAAGGCTACACTTTCAAATCATCCACAAAAAAGATTAGTCCTAGTACAGGGTATTTACTTTTATAGGCAAACTGGAAAATGTTTGGCCCTCACAACTCTACAATCACTCTCACAGTGTTAGGCACTTGGAATCTGAAATCCCAGCTAGCAATATATTGCAGGTGTACATAACTTCCCACAAAATGGTGTTGTAGCCAATTACACCAGATCTGAATTTGGCCCATAATCGTAAATTCTCTCTGTAAATGAAGGGTCAGGGCAAAGTGTATGAAATGCAGCTTTTTGTTGCTGGCAGTCTCAAACAAACAATTTCATTTGCCCCAGTAGAGAAAACAGGAGTACTAACAAGTAGGATGGTTTTGTGCAGTTATATTTCAATTTAAAATAGTTTATATAAATGTGTTTTGAACACTGGTTTCAAATCTCACCCTCCCATCACATTGTTCATTAGACTTCAAGGTTGCAAAATCTGAGTATCTTGGTATAGTTTGTAATGCACTGTAGAGAACAGTTCTGCTTGGCCAGGGGTCTAAGTAGGGTAACAAGAATAGAAGCAGCAGCAGCAACAAACAATAGTAATTAATCTTTAGCACTTACACAGTCTTGTTCGTGGAAATCAGTTGTAAAATGTTTAATGGAGAGAGTAATTAACCATTGGAACAATTTACCGAAGGTCCTGCTGGAGTCTACATCCCTGATGATTTTAAAATCAAGACTGGATGTTTTTCTACAAGATGTGCTCTAGGACAGTGGCTCTCAATCTTTCCAGACTTCGGTACCTCTTTCAGGAGTCTGATTTGTCTTATATACCTCAAGTTTCACCTCACTTAAAAACTACTTGTTTACAAAATCAGATATTAAAATACAAAAGTGTCTCAGCACACTATTATTGAAAAAAGTGCTTACTTTCTCATTTTTACCCTATAATTATAAAATAAATCAATTGGAATATAAATATTGTCCTTACATTTCAGTGTATAGTTTATAGAGCAGTATAAACAAGCCATTGTCTGTATGAAATTTTAGTTTGTACTGACTTTGCTAGTAATTTTTTTCTTTAACCTGGTGTAAGACTAGGCAAATATCTAGCTGAGTACATGTACCCCTAGTTGAGAACCACTGCTCTAGGAATTATTCTGGGGAAGTTCTAGATCAGTGGTGGACAAATTTTTTGGGCCATAGAAAGCTTAGAAAATTGGAGTTGGGGTGCATGAAGGGTGCAGGTTTCGGCTGAGGGTGCGGGCTCTGGGGTGGGACTGGGGATGAGAGGTTTGGGGTACAGGAGGGTGCTCCCGGGCTGGGATCGAGGGGTTTGGAGAGCAGGAGGGGGATCAGGGCTGGGGCAGAGGGTTGGGGCGTGGGGAGAGGCTCATGGGTTTAGGCTCCGAGCAGCACTTACCTCAAGCGGCTCCCAGCAGCAGTGATATGTCCCTTCTCCAGCTCCTACGCGGAGGCATGGCCAGGCAACTCTGAGCACTGCCCCATCTGCAGGCACTGCCTGTGCAGTTCTCATTGAAGCGCTGGAGGTGGCCATTGGAGCACGTAGGAGCCAGAGCTGGGCCATGACATGGCTTTTGGGAGCTGCATGGAGCGGCCCCCAACCCTGCACCCCGGCCAGAGCACCGGAGCGGGGCCGAGCCGCATGGTGCTCTGGAGTGGGGCCAAGCTGCGTGGTATGGCCCCAACCCTGCATCCCAACCGGAGCAGGGCCAAGCCGTGTGTTGCGGTCCCAGACCAGTGCCCCCGCCGAAGTGCCAGAGCAGGGCCGAACCGCATGATGCAGGCCCCGACCCCACTCCCCAGTGGGAGCTTGCAGACCAGCTTAAAATGTCTCACTGGCCCTAGTTTGCACACCCCTGTTCTGGATGTTCTAGATCAGAAGTTCTAGACCAGATGATCACAATGGTCCTTTACTGGCTTAGAATCTATGTAACCTTGAACGCCAATGACTCCTTCCCACCTCTTTGGGGGACAGATATCTTTTGCCCAGGGTTGGGATGAGGAGATGAGGCACCGAGGGGGAGGGATAGCTCAGTGGTTTGAGCATTGTTCTGCTAAACCCAGGGTTGTGAGTTCAATCCTTTAGGGAACTGGGGTAAAAATCCGTCTGGGTATTGGTCCTGCTTTGAGCAGGGGGTTGGACTAGATGACCTCCTGAGGTCCCTTCCAACCCTGATATTCTATGAGATTAAGTGAAGTTGGTCAGTCATCGATTCTACTACTTGCTCCCCTATCTCTCCCGATGACAGCTAGTGCCCAGGCTGGTAGCAGCTCCCAAATGAGGAATACCGCCCCTCCATCCGTCCCCCTACCTTGCCATTGTAGGGGCCAAGGCTGGCTCTAGGCACCAGCAAAGCAAGCAGTTGCTTGGGACGGCAGATTTGCAAGGGGCGCAAGAATCCAGCATGGGAGCTAAGAACCAACAGGGGCCCCTGGGAGCTGTAGTTCCTTGGTTAGTTTCCTGCCTATAGAGCCAGCCCTGGAGCAGGGAAAGAACTATATTTCCCAGCATTCCCTTGGCCACTAGCAACAGGAAGGGATGTGGGAAAGGAGTATGGAACTGAAATCTGCAGCTTGCTGTGAATGGTAGGAACAGACCAGCTCTAGGTTTTTTGCCGCCCCCCCACCTGCACTCCCCTGCTGCCCCAGCCCTGGGCTCTTCTCCCCTCCACCCCCTGCTGCCCCAGCCCTGGGCTCTCCCCCCACCCGCACCTCCTGCTGCCCCAGCCCTGGGCTCTCCCCCGCCCACACCCCCTGCAGCCCCAGCTCTGGCCCCCATCCGCACCTCCTGCCACCCCAGCCCTGGGCTCTCCCCCGCCCACACCCCCTGCAGCCCCAGCTCTGGCCCCCATCTGCACTCCCCTGCTCCCCCAGCCCTGGTTCTTCCCCCCACCCGCACCTCCTGCTGCCCCAGCCCTGGACTCTTCCCCCCCACACACATCTCCTGTTGCCCCAGCCCTGGGCTCTCCCCCAAAGAAGGAATTGGGGGGACTAAATGGAAGGTGCACCTCTCTATCTGAAGCCTAGCAAGGGAGGTATGTGGATCCCACTAGAATTTAAAATGAAAAGTAAGGGAGGGGAGGCTCTGGACCTGGGCAGCTTTACATATAGTACCAGGCACTTAGGAGGATTTCCACTTCTGAGCCATGGAAGCAGAAATTGACTTTTCCTCTCCAGATATAGCTAATATTCAGAAATGGAATCTAGCACCTGCCTTCCAGATTTGAACACCCTCAAAATTCAGGAGTGCTCAAGCTCAATTTGGGCACCTGTTACTTCATTTCCCCCAAATCAAATATACTGAGCCACTGTAACTTGCTGTAGAAAAAGTAGAATAAATTGAGCAAGAAATGCTTCCCAGTGGTTAGTAGGACTGGAATTGCTATTTTCAACAGCCATTGTTTTTTTTTTTTTTTAAGTTTTAGTTTTATTTGTTTAAAAGAAAGACCGTGATAGTGCATTCCCCATAGAAATAAAGAATGGAACAAAAGAATAATAAAGGCACCTCAACTTTTCTTCATTTATGTAGGACAGTCTTATAATGTGCATCCAGATACCCTCCAGTCACACAAGCTGAAAATTGTTCCGCTTTACTGCAGTTCTGTAACCATATGGGAAGCAATCCTGTCTGTGTTCTGTGCACCTCCAAAATTCCTGCTGAATGACCCGCCCTGGGAGCGAGTTACCAGTGACCCAGGGCTGGGGCAGCAGGAGGGTGCAGTTGGGAGGGGGAGATCCCAGGGCTGGGGTGGGGGGGCAGCCAAAAAATGTTTTGCTTGGGGCAGCAAAAAACCTAGAGCGGGCCCTGGTAGGGGCAGGGCATTCAAGAGGGCTGAGAGGAGAGCGGAGCTGGCCGAGGAGCCCGCTGTGTGAAGCCAGTTGCACAGGCAGCGGAGTCATTGGCATGCGGCAGGTGGCGCCTGAGAGCCACGCTGGACTGCGGCTGGCGACTCCCTCCCAGTGGGCTCGCACATGGCACGCGCCTCTGTGAAAAGCCGCGCGCCGCTCTGGATCAGCTCACTTGTGCCGGGAGAGCCTCAGCGGGAGGAGCGGCGTGAGTCTCCGGCTGCTGCTGCTGCTGCTGCAGGCGCTCCAAAGCTCCGCCGCCTCCCCCTTCCAGCCCCGAGTCCGATGCAGCCTCAGTGTTGTCCAGCGGGTACGCGCCGAGGAGGCATGCCAAGGAGCGGGGCGGCGGCAGCGGCACTGCCCTCTGCCTGCATCCCTCACCCTTACTGCTGCGCGGGCAGAGGGGGCGAGAAACCAAGCACCAGAAGCTGCGTCTGCTTTTAAGAGGCGTTTCCCCCTTTTCCCCGCGGGATCCTGCTCCCCAGCCTCCCGCCCTCCCCGTCCCATCCACTATGGTGCTTCAGCTTGGGACTTTGCACCCCTGTTCCTGTGCATGGCTCCATTGCGTGCCGGAGGAGAACTCGGTACCGTCAGAGCCCTAATTAGGAAGGATGGCTTCGGGGGATGAGCACAGCCTCAGGAGCGGCGAGGAGAGCCAGCTGCAGCTGACTTGCTGAGGAGGGTGTGATCCCCAGGCTGGCTGTGGGGGTCCCCCAGACTTCAGCCCACCTCCCCCGCTCTGTCAGGATCTGCGGTCCGGGTCCGGAAGATCCCCGCCTTGTATCAGCGTAGTAGCAGCAGCAGCACATCGCGGCCAACTTGCTGGGAGAGAGCAGCCCGTGGACTGGGTTTCGGGGCTCCCCCCTCTCTGTGAGGCGCTGCTGTCCGGGCTGAGGAGCCCCTCCTCCCACTCCCTGAACCCAGCGGCAGCAGAGCCAGGGGCTGACTTGTTGGGGAGCGGGCAGAGCCCGGGCTGGCTTTGGGGTCCCCTCGTCTGCTGCCGGGGCGGCCGCGGGCAGGGAGGTTGGACTTGGGCTGCCACCATGTCTAAGGCGGCGGACAGCGGCGGGGCGGTCCCAGCCGAGGACCTGTCCAAGGTGTCCGACGAGGAGCTGCTGAAGTGGAGCAAGGAGGAGCTGATCCGCAGCCTGCGCAGGGCCGAGGCGGAGAAGATGAGCGCGATGCTGGACCACAGCAACCTCATCCGGGAGGTGAACCGCCGCCTGCAGCTCCACCTCGGCGAGATCCGCGGCCTCAAGGTGAGGGGCGGGGGCAGAGGGGGCCGCTGCCGCCTGGCACTGGGCAGGGCCCCTGCGCCTAGCCCGCTTCAGGTGCGGTGCTGGAAGGGTTTGGCTGCGGGGCTGAGCCCGCTGCCCCTCTGGTCTGTTGGTCTGTTCTGTGCTTGGAGCAAATAAAATTTGGCAAGTCTCCTGGTGGTATTTTGCGGGAAGGTTTGAAGAAGAGAAGCACAGATTCCCCATGAGGTTAGGGGGATGGGGAATGATGAATGTGTCTCTCTCCCCCACATCCCTGGACTGGCAGAGGGCCTTCCGTGGGTTCAGGGATCTGCCCTTTCAAACGGGGGGGTGGGGATTTCCTATCTGCATGTGCATCATCCAGGGACAATTCCCCTACCTACCCAAATGTTTTTACTCAGTCATTATGTAGGTAAATTCTCACGGAGGGTTGATAGGTGTTTGGACAGAGTAAAACCTGAAAAAGGATGGCTGGATTCAGCCCACAATGAATAGGAGTTGCTTCTTTAAAAAAATCACTCAACTTTTATCTCCTCCCTAGAGCGTGCAGGAAACAGAAATGGCAAACTGTGTGCAGGGTGTAGAACGAGTATATGGTGCAATGTACATCAAAAACTTTTTTGTGGTGATGGGTACCTTTGATTCTTTGAATTCTTGCCCTCAAAATGTATAGATTTCAGGAGGTTTAAATGTTCTCATTTCAAGTGAAAGGATAAAATATACGATGCTGGATAGATTAAAAGATTGTTGTTTTTAAGATTGTCTGACTGTCGTGTTAACTCTATTGCTGTCTTAAGATTGTTTCTTACTTTATCAATAAAGCTTCTCACCAGGCTTCTGGGAAGCCTTGATCATTTTCAGTGTGCAGCACATAGTATTTATGCTTTCCAATCCTGGGACAGATTGTTGGAAACCTCTCTGATTTTGGGTTCACCAATACCATGCTTTGATTTCTTTAGTGAGAGCATGTCCTCTGATTAAACACTAATATTTTTCTGATTCCCTCCTTTAATTTTTTTTAAAAGCCAATTGCAGTTGAAACTCTTCTCGAGCAAGATGTTTTAACAAAATCTATCAGTTGGGCATATCTTCAGAGAGTTTCCACTTTTTGACGTGCTGTTTCTGTTTTAAGACCTGAGCCAACCATTCTAAATGGAATATTTCCATTGACTTCAATGGGAGGCAGATCAGGCCTGTAATTATTTATTCCTAGATATTTTAATGTTTTCTGGGTGAGAGGCATAATCACTCATGGATGCTCACCCTGCCTTTGAGAACTGTGTCTGTGTCATAGCTACAGCTATGATGTAACATGCCAAAGCTGTTATATGGAACAAAAATTTACTCCAGTTGGGATTTATATAGTTTATATAGCTCACAAACACTTTCCATCCTGTTACTCTGAGGGATGAAATTCTCAGGGAGTTCATTAACTGAGTTGAAACTGAGGGGTTATGAGGGGGTAATGAGAAGAGACACATAGGGAGAGGTATGGACTTATGAAATATTATCTGGGGAAGTTCTTGTCTGACAAAGTAGAGCAGATGCATACAGTTAGCCCGTATTATGTACTGTGGTTAAGAAAAACCTCTTCTAATGCGCTAGAAATGGTGATTGATAATGGTGTAGAATAAAACAGAAAATCAGTGAGAGAGAGAAGACTTCATTCCCCTCCTCATATGTCCTGTTCTGCAAAGCATGACTAGACCTGTTTCCACTTTGGCGGTAAATGACATCTGTCTGCACTTCAGGAGGTGCTGGGGTCCCATCTGATGATACAATTATCTTAGTTAAAATAAAGCTAAGGTTCTAAATTACAAAAGCAATGCAAGGAAATGCAGAGTTTAGGCTGTTACTTTCTCTGCTGCTCTCTCCCTTGGTATTGCAGGGGTGTGGTTAGAGTGTATGGGCTTATATACCAGGTAAATTTAATTAAGAAACCACATTGGAATGTGATAGTAACTTATCACTCATTCCCTATCTTAACTCTGAACTTTCTAAGCGATACTTTTATTTCCCCTTTTTTCTTCATATTTTTGAACTGGGACTTGAAAATGAATTTTCTTCTAATAATTCATAGGCCTGCTTTGTAATGTTTTAAGTATCCATTGTAGATGTTATTCATTACAGAAGCCTTATTCTCTCTTTAAAAGCTTGAGCTTAGTTTCAGAAGGCTACATGGTTGTGATTTTCTAAGGTGTTTAAGGGAGTTAGGTGCCTACTCTCCACTGAATTTCAATGGGATTTGGGCACCTAGCTTCTACATCTTCCTTTGAAAATCCGAGCTTGTATAAACATTGCTGAATAAACATCCTTCTTTGCTACTAGGAAACAAAAAGAAAAAGGATTTTCCCTAATGCTAAAACATCATATGTGTAATTCATCTCTGTATTTCAAATAATACAGAAGAAAGGAAGAAGAGGGAAGTATAGGAAATGTATTTAAAGCGTGAGCATTTACAAAATAAATATGTGTTACAAATACACAGAATGTTACAAAAGCATTAAAAGGTGGAAAAGAATACCCTGAGTTGCAAATGATGAATATAATCATAAGCCAGATTATTAAAACTAGGAACAACTATAACGAATGCTTTTGCATCATGTCCTGCTATAGCAATATGGCCGTTATGTTCTTATGTTTTTGAATGTTTTTATTTTAGAGCATGAATGTTCAGTAGTTAGAGAAGGGCATGGGGTTTGTACTTCTTAGTCTTCTTTGAATTGAGACTATTAAGAGTTATTTATAGGAAATGATTTCATTTCAGAATGGCTGAACCAGTCTGGACTAAATCAAACCTGATCAGATTCTTTTGTCCAAAATTGGAATCAAACCAAATGAAACCCCAAACTCCTTTGTGCTCTGAAAAGTATGATTTTATATATGTAAACCTTCCTTCAATCATCTATCGATCTATCTAGATATCTAGATCTAGATTAGATTATAGATATAATAAAATCAAAGTATAATCATATATACAATCATTAATGCCTCTACACTTCCTGTTATCCAGCAATAACACAAAAGAGGACATTTCATGATAGTGGAAATCTTCTGAAAGAAGCTATGATAAATATATTTTTTCTATCCTGTTTGATATTAAAAGGTTATAGATGAGTTTTGGTTAAAAAATTGAACTTTTCACACCATATCTGAAATTAACCTCTGAACCTTTGAGATTCATTCAGTGAGATGTTTAGTTTTGTGCTGCCTAATGTCTTTGTTTTACAGAAACATCATGCAGTCATATTAGGCCAATCGTACATGCAAAATTGATTGACGTATGCTGATTGGAGCAGGATGGGAAAGTTAGATGACATGTCTCTAACAGCTCTGCTAATCGGCTTATGTAATGTTAATATTAGAATGAATATTAATTTTTAGACACGTCTCTCTAATTATTTTCTTTCTTTTAAAGGATATCAATCAGAAGTTGCAAGAAGATAACCAAGAACTGAGAGACCTTTGCTGTTTTCTGGATGATGATAGGCAGAAAGGCAAGAAGGTATCACGAGAGTGGCAGAGATTGGGCAGGTACAGTGCTGGGGTTATGCACAAAGAGGTTGCCTTATATTTACAGAAACTGAAAGAATTGGAAGTGAGACAAGAAGAAGTGGTTAAAGAAAACATGGAACTGAAAGAACTATGTGTTTTGCTGGATGAAGAGAAAAGTGGTGGAGCAGGCAGCAGGAGTTCCATTGACAGCCAAATCAGCCTCTGCCAGCTAAATGCAACAAGTACTTACATACGAGATGTTGGTGATGGGAGCAGCACCTCTAGCACTGGAAGTACGGACAGTCCAGACCATCATAAACACCATCCAAATACTAGTCCTGAACATCTCCAAAAAAGTAGGGGTGAGGGAAGCCCGGAGCATCAAAAACATAGGAGTGTTAGCCCAGAGCATCTCCAAAAACCTAAGAGTTCTGGAAGTCCCGACCACCAGAAGCATCTAAAAGGACCAAGTCCAGAACATCATAAAAATGTTGGCAAAGGTAGTCCTGAACAGCAAAAGCACACCAGTAGTAGTCCAGAAACTCTTCCAAAGCACATTTTAAGTAGTAGCCCTGAACATTTTCAAAAACATAGACCTAGTAGTAGCCCAGAGCATCAAAAGCACAGCAGTGGCAGCCCCGAGCATCTTCAAAAACACACATTGAGTGGAAGCACAGAACATCTCCAGAAAGTGAGGGGGACAAGCCCTGAGCATCTCAAACAACATTATGGGGGGAGTCCGGAGCATCTCAAACATCTCAGTGGAGGCAGCAGAGAAGGTACCCTAAGAAGACAAGTAGCAGATGATATGTTACCTCATCACAGGAGTGTATACAATGGAATGAATGGTGGGTCAATATATTTACTGAAACTACATTTACAAAGACTACTGAGGTCGATGTAAGATTATACCAGCCACTTTTGAAAAGAACAATTACATGTAATGATAAAGCCAATAAGAGCTAGATATTATTATTATTATTATTTCATTATGAAGTGAGGCAGGCATAATGTAGCCATTCAGACATCTATCGGCCATTAGACTTAATAGATAAGTAAGGGATAATGCAACCATGTCACTTAAGTGTGTAAATGTCATGTCTGTGACAGATTAACAATTCTAGTCCCTGATCCTACAATGATAGTTATATAGACAGACCCTTATACCTATGTGGAATTACATTGAAGTCAGCTATTAGATAATAACAACTTCTGGTTAGGTCTGATGCTGACTGGATGTGAGCCACCTATTTAAAGTTGAAAGCTTCCCCATCTCAGTGCCAGTTTCCTGCGCCGCCCATCTTCTATTTAAAAGATGAATCAGATAGCTTCCTGAAGGCCGTTACTTGGCCATAGGCCCCTACAGTGTCCCAAACCCTATAGTTGGTATATATCTATTAATGAATTGAAAATAAAATGAACAGGATTAGAGAGAATTTTAAGTATTTTTTTCCTGCTCTTTAGTGTTCCAACTCCGGAAGCACATGCTTAAGTATCTTTCTGAATTGAGCCCTTGGTATTTTGGCAGGAGAAAAACATTATGGAAGCATCCTATAGAAATTAATAGACTACAATACCTTTTAAAATCAACCTATAGAACTCAATAAAATAGTCTACCTCTTTTATAGAATGGATGAAAAACCCATCTATAAATTCTATAGATCTTTCCAGTAATTTCCATAGAATCTGCTTGATTTAATTCCTTTTACATTCTATATGATGTTTTCATAAGGGAGGGCCTGAGTCTTAGTTATGCAGTTACAAAACCCATTCCTCACCTCTTCTTACTCTGATTTGGAGTAGGGCATCCTACAACTCTGCCGACAATGGAAATTTTGCCTGAGTAAGGGGTTGAGGATAGGGTTTATAGGCCCCAGCTCTGAAAGGCCAGAGCCCTGCACCTGCATGGAGCCCATTGACTAAAATGGAACTCTGCACTGGCATAAAGGTCTTCCTGTGTGGATCTGCTTTTAGGATCAAGGCCATAATGAATTACATGCCTGGGTTGCAATCCTCATCAGCTTGTAACATTGCTCCCTCAAGTCAATCCATTTATAAATAATGCATGACTTACAAGAGGGTTTCGTTTATGAGATGACCTACTCCTCAGGCCTGTGGACTGGCTTATTCCTAGTGAAGTGTGGATTCACAACACCACCAAACCCCGAGGGATGGTTAAAACATGGAGATTTCCAATTAATTTTTAGAACAATTAATTAAAGTGAATATTTGAAAAATGAGAATGTAGATTTAAAGATATAGACATTTAAAAAACTTCTTATGCTTTATTAAAGTATATTTCCTTTTTCATTCAGTTTATTTCATTTAAAATGAATGAAAAACATTGAACCTCATAATATTTTAATGTAGTGATACATTTTCAAAGGACCTCCTTATTTGCAACCACGTTATTCGTGAATCTATCCACTTTGATACCTTAAATCATTTCTTAGCACACCCAAATATATATTTGCATGCTTGCAGACATAGATGCAGGTTTTCTGTGTGCAAATGGCCATGCTAACTAATATTCTACATACAAATAATCAGATCCCTTGAAAATTTGGCCAAGTTATTTCCAATGAAACTAGAGAAGTTGCAGGTTTAAACCTGAAGTGATTGGCATCTCTTGAGTAAAGTATTCCAGCTTTCCACAATTTGGACTGAAGTCATAATGAGCTGAAGGGAGGAGTTTGGGAGTCTCTCTGTTAACTGTAGAGCTGGATCAGACTTTACGTCCACTCAAAATGCTCCTTCAATCCTGCCCATTATCTAATCATGTTAGTGGAGGCCTTTGGGTGCTCAAGGGCCTTCACTGTACTTTTCCTTTGTTTTTTGTATAATATGACTTAAGCGTGAGTTAAGTAAGGTAATTGTGAGGTTCACATTTGAAGTTAGAGTCTGACCCTGGGGCCATAGAAATCAATGGCAGACACCTAATGGCTTCAGTAGTGCAGGATTAAACCCTCTAAGTTAAAATTTAGGTAACTTTTCTGCTTCCGAACTATACTGTAACTGTTTTGTCAATTACTCTAAAAAAATTGCAAGATAGACATTGAGAATAAAGAACTACATTTTCATAAGTGGCCTGTAAATCTGTGTTTGCACAATTCTATGCAAAAAGCCTGCACATTTGAGTGCAGATTAGAGAATTGTGAATTAGATTACCCAGAATTTGAGTGCAAACTCAGGTTTTACATGTGCAAAGATGATGCAATTTACAAGCATGAATGTAGAGGGCCCTTGTGAAAACTTGCCCCAAAACATAGTGGAATAGAATAAAAATAATGCTATAATCATTGCATTAAAAAAAATCAAACTTGTTATAGGTACTTGGGATCCTGTATGGGTTAGATAAAAATCTAGATAAATTTCCATCTCAGTACAAGACAGCACATGTTTGATCAAATATCAATGTATAGTGTTCATTTTATGAGGCACTGGCAATCTCATTGCGATATTATTTGTGACTATCATTTGTTTGACCAACAGGAATAAAATGTTTATGTTAGCGTATGATGAATAGAAAGGTTTAAAATCAATGGAAAGATACCCATTGACTGCAGTGGGCTTTGGATCGGGCTGTAATTCTGCCTGATGCCAAACCATCCTGTGATGTGCAATGGTCTCTCAGTTCTTACTGACTTCAGCGGGAGGTGAGGTTAGTTAGTGCTTTGCAAGATTGAGCCCTATGTAGGGCTAGAAATTGTGTGTGTGAGAGAGAGAGAGAGAGTAAAATTTGGTATGCATATTACTCTAACATTAACATTTTGTGGATTTTTTCTGCAGTGGGGACATGAACATCATTATTTCTGTAAAAACACAAAAGAGAAAAATCCTAACATACACACAAATGTTTGTTCCTTATTACAGTTGCGTTGTTTGCTTTGGATGTTGTTAATCTTTTACATTTATACTACAAATTTTGTCTAAGATTTCTAATTTGGCAGTTTCAAATAACATGGGCCTGAAGCAACATAGCAGATTATGGTCATGTCACTCTTATGTGACAGTTACCAGCCTGAACACAAAATGAGTTGTTTTTTTGTGGATATAAATCCATTTCCAATTTATAAATTGTGAAAAAATAGAAAATGCTTAGAATTAGAGGTGCTCCTTTTTTTGCTGAACATTATTTTGAAAAAAATGTATTATGCAGACTTGAAATGGACTAATTGCTCTTGGTATTTGGAAAGCACTTTTGTAAACAATCAACACATTTCTAGTCAAATGAAAGCTGCTATAGGTACTTTTCTTGCTGTCCAAAATTCTGCTGTCATTAATACTTGCATCACCTCTGATAGAGCAGTATAGTTAGTAGCACAGCTATGATGGCAGAATTTTGCCCTACTATATGTGTTATAATAAATACAAAAGGTATAAAAATAGCTTAAGAGTTTGATTGAAACCGACAAACACTGTGGAGTTAAGGCTGTTTTAGTAGGCTATTATAGGGGTAGCTGAATTGGATGATATTAAGTAAATATGCTGCAGTGTGTGGAATGGTATGTGTTGTAATTCTTAAGGCCTAGTTTTCTCTCAGATGCATGCTTAGGGCTCCCATTGAAGTTAATGGGAGCTGCTTGCACCTGAGAGCAGTATTTGTAGGCACAATTGGATAAGTAAAGGATGTTGTGTGTCAGCTTTAAGTTTAAATTTCTGTTTCCCCCCTCTTAATGCCAAAAGTATGATTGCATTTTGATATGTTTTTCATGTATTAATTTTCAAATTCTAATGATAATATTGTAAAAGTTTTAAAAAAGTAGAAGATAGGAAAATGTTCTATACATTCCACTGAAATGGGTTCCCTCATCTGCTCAAAAGTTTTGTGTGCTTAAATGCTCTGCTGAATTGGGGCTGGAGAGTAGAAATTGGCCCAGTGTTTGTAACTGAAAACCAGGGCCGCCCAGAGTATTCGGGGGGCCTGGGGCAAAGCAATTTCGGGGGCCCCTTCCATAAAAAAAAGTTGCAATACTATAGAATACTATATTCTCGTGGGGGCCCCTGTGGGGCCCGGGCAAATTGCCCCACTTGCCCCCACTTCTGGGCAACTCTGCCAAAACATATACTTCATCTTAAGGATGTTAACCGAATACAACATGTGTTGTAACAGATAATAATATTTTACAGTGATCAGTCTTAAAGTGTTCTGCTTAATGAGCACAGAACTATTTGGGGATAAGAAGACTGCAGAAATTATAGGACAAAATAGCAATGGTGAAATAAGTTTTACAGTAAACATTTATGGATTCTAGAAATAAGGTATGACAATCTTTAACTCTGACATAAGTATAGGTATTATATATGTCCCTCTATATAAATTAATATGCTTTGAGAGCTAGTAGTTTGAGTTGTTTTTTATTCTAAACAGTTTATTGTAAATCTCCCATTTTCTGAATCTGTTTTAGTCTGGACTTTGATTTTTGTGTCAAAGGAAAATATCAAAGGCTTTTAGAGCTGCCTCTTGCTTCCTGTTGAGGTTATTAATGAGCCAAAGTAAAAGTGCTGACTAGCACTAACTGGTACATACTGCTGGAGGTATGGGAACTCATGTACAGAACAAGTGCAGCAGTATTTGTCTCAAGCAAAAATATTTGTAGGTTAAATGGACACACATCTTAAATTATGAACAATTACTGTTATAAATATGTTGCTTTTTGAGGAAAGACAGTGCATAACAGAACATACTGCTTGTATGTGAACGAGCACAGAAGAAATTGCTCTGTGTCTTCAGGGAGAAAAGGTTGAATGGCAATACTGCAACTGATTTAATTGTTGTCCAATGGTAGTATGCAATGGCCAAAGAACAAAGCAATGGCATATGTTCTTGTGCAGGTTTATTTAAGGTAAAGTAACCCCCTTTAAAAAATCAAAGTTTTATCAGAGTCAGCACTCAGTGCTATTTAAGCTGCAACAATTATTTTCGTATACTGAGAATAGGTAATCATTTTGGTGTCTTAAATACTATGGTGTGGTAACTTGTTGGTAAATGCAGCCTTTTTAATGGAAACCACTGTACTCCTGTCAGTAGGGGTCTAATCTAGCACTACTTATTCAGGCAAGTAACCCTTACTCTTGCAAATAGTTGTGTTGACATCAATGGGACTATTTGGGTGGTTCACATGAATAAGAGTTTCAGGATCAATCCAGTTTGACAGAACTTCTACTTGTCTACTTGTATGACGAGATAACTGGCTCTGTGGATGAGAGGAAAGCAGTGGACATGTTATTCCTTGTTTTTAGCAAAGTTTTTGATACGGTCTCCCACAGTATTCTTGCCAGCAAGTTAAAGAAGTATGGGCTGGATGAATGGACTATAAGATGGATAGAAAGTTGGCTAGATTGTCGGGCTCAACAGGTAGTGATCAATGGCTTCATGTCTAGTTGGCAACTGGTATCAAGCAGAGTGCCCCAAGGGTCCGTCCTGGGGCTGGTTTTGTTCAATATCTTCATTAATGATGTGGAGGATGGCGTGGATTGCACCCTCAGCAAGTTTGCAGATGACACAAAACTGGGAGGAGTGGTAGATATGCTGGAGGGTAGGGATAGGCTACAGAGGGACCTAGAGAAATTGGAGGATTGGTCCAAAAGAAATCTGATGAGGTTCAACAAGGAGAAGTGCAGAGTCCTGCACTTAGGACGGAAGAATCCCATGCACTGCTACAGACTAGGGACTCAGTGGCTAGGCAGCAGTTCTGCAGAAAAGGACTTAGGGGTTACAGTGGACGAGAAGCTGGATATGAGTCAACAGTGTGCCCTTGTTGCTAAGAAGACTAACAGCATTTTGAGCTGTATAAGTAGGGGCATTGCCAGCAGATCGAGGGACATGATCATTCCCCTCTATTTGGCATTGGTGAGGCCTCATCTGGAATACTGTATCCAGTTTTGGGCCCCACACTACAAGAACGATGCGGAAAAATTGGAAAGAGTCCGGTGGAGGGCAACAGAAATTATTAGGGGGCTGGAGCACATGACTTATGAGGAGCGGCTGAGGGGACTGGGATTATTTAGTCTGCAGAAGAGAAAATGAGGGAGGATTTGATAGCTGCTTTCAGCTACCTGAAAGGGGGTTCCAAAGAGGATGGATCTAGACTGTTCTGAGTGGTACCAGATGACAGAACAGGGAGTAATGGTCTCAAGTTGCAGTGGGGAAGTATATGGGTATCTACATGACTAGAATATGTTGAATTTGTTATAACAACAAAAACATTTTTGTGGGCTAGTGTGGTTAATGCTGGAGGTGCAGTTTGTAATATGAAGATTATGGAGCTTTTGGTTAGCTTCGTGTTACTGGAAAATTTGTGTGTAAACACTTTGAAGAGAATTGTAAGTACTGCCTTACATATTGTTAACCACACTGGAAATATTTTATTTATGCTTTAAATGTTTTAGTATCTGGTGAATCATCTTACCAAAAATGACTCCATATCTTAATGTTGGTTTATAAAGCGGTCTAATCTAGTTTAAACAGTTGTCTGTATGTACTGGCACATCACCACTCTGATTACTAAAAGTTTAAAGATTGAACTGGGAATCATACAATAGCTGATACAACAATGCACATAAAAGTGGGAATTGCTACAAATGATTGCATTTAACAGCCCTCCATCCTTACACCAGTATAGGTAAGAGCAGACAACAATGAAACATGCACAGTGCATGAATGCGCTATGTCCAGGCTGTATGCCTGTATTTCTGAAATGCTAGTAACCTTTTCTGAAAGGGTTCAGCTAAAAGTTCAGCACTATGCAAGAGGCACAAAATAAAGTGTGTAAACTTTTAAGACAGGCTTTACTGTAAGCTAATGAGAAATACCCATTTTAAGCCAACATTGGCCAAATTCCAAAGTTTATTGTTTAAGTTGGATAGTCACGCAAAGAAAAAATTTGGTGAGATTTTCATAAGCACTCATTGGCGACCTAACTCTGCTCCCATTGAAATCAATGTCAGTTTTATCATTGACTTCAGTGGAAGCAGAGTTAGGCCTATAGAATGATGTTCGAAGGAGATGTGGCCATGTGGCCATGGTATTTTGGCTCAGCCAGCAATAATTCTTGTGTTGGGCCTTTGGAATAGCCCATGTCTGAATGCATGCACTTTCTCTATGCACACTGTGGCCTTATTTGTTAGGCTAGTATGGAAGAGGGCCCAGACCTCACCCCTGGCCCTTCTTATTTCATAGAATCATAGAATCATAGAATATCAGAGTTGGAAGGGACATCTAGTCCAACCCCCTGCTCAAAGCAGGACCAATTCCCAGCTAAATCATCCCAGCCAGGGCTTTGTCAAGCCGGGCCTTAAAAACCTCCAAGGAAGGAGACTCCACCACCTCCCTAGGTAACGCATTCCAGTGTTTCACTACCCTCCTAGTAAAATAGTTTTTCCTGATATCCAACCTGGACCTCACCCACTGCAACTTGAGACCATTGCTCCTTGTTCTGTCATCTGCCACCACTGAGAACAGCCGAGCTCCATCCTCTTTGGAACCCCCCTTCAGGTAGTTGAAGGCTGCTATCAAATCCCCCCTCATTCTTCTCTTCTGGAGACTAAACAATCCCAGTTCCCTCAGCCTCTCCTCATAAGTCATGTGCTCCAAACCCCTAATCATTTTTGTTGCCCTCCGCTGGACTCTTTCCAATTTTTCCACATCCTTCTTGTAGTGTGGGGCCCAAAACTGGACACAGTATTCCAGATGAGGCCTCACCAATGTTGAATAAAGGGGAACGATCACGTTCCTCGATCTGCTGGCAATGCCCCTACTTATACAGCTCAAAATGTCGTTAGCCTTCTTGGCAACAAGAGCACACTGTTGACTCATATCCAGCTTCTCGTCCACTGTGACCCCTAGGTCCTTTTCTGCAGAACTGCTACCTAGCCATTCGGTCCCTAGTCTGTAGCAGTGCATGGGATTCTTCCATCCTAAGTGCAAGACTCTGCACTTGTCCTTGTTGAACCTCATCAGGTTTTTTTTGGCCCAATCCTCTAATTTGTCTAGGTCCCTCTGTATCCGATCCCTACCCTCTAGTGTATCTACCACGCCTCCTAGTTTAGTGTCATCTGCAAACTTGCTGAGAGTGCAGTCCACACCATCCTCCAGATCATTAATAAAGATATTAAACAAAATCGGCCCCTGGACCGACCCTTGGGGCACTCCGCTTGAAACCGGCTGCCAACTAGACATGGAGCCATTGATCACTACCCGTTGAGCCCGACGACCTAGTCAGCTTTCTATCCACCTTAGAGTCCATTCATCCAGCCCATACTTCTTTAACTTGGCAGCAAGAATACTGTGGGAGACCATATCAAAAGCTTTGCTAAAGTCAAGGAATAACACATCCACTGCTTTCCCCTCATCCACAGACCCAGTTATCTCATCATAGAAGGCAATTAGGTTAGTCAGGCACGACTTCCCCTTCGTGAATCCATGCTGACTGTTCCTGATCACTTTCCTCTCCTCTAAATGTTTCATAATTGATTCCTTGAGGACCTGCTCCATGATTTTTCCAGGGACTGAGATGAGGCTGACTGGCCTGTAGTTCCCCGGATCCTCCTTCTTCCCTTTTTTAAAGATGGGCACTACATTAGCCTTTTTCCAGTCATCTGGGACCTCCCCCGATCGCCATGAGTTTTCAAAAATAATGGCTAATGGCTCTGCAATCTCACCCGCCAACTCCTTTAGCACTCTCGGATGCAGCGCATCCGGCCCCATGGACTTGTGCACGTCTAGTTTTTCTAAATAGTCCCGAACCACTTCTTTCTCCACAGAGGGCTGGTCACCTTCTCCCCATGCTGTACTGCCCAGTGCAGCAATCTGGGAGCTGACCTTGTGCGTGAAGACAGAGGCAAAAAAAATCATTGAGTACATCAGCTTTTTCCACATCCTCGGTCACTAGGTTGCCTCCCTCATTCAGTAAGGGGCCCACACTTTCCTTGACTTTCTTCTTCTTGCTAACATACCTGAAGAAACCCTTCTTGTTACTCTTAACATCTCTTGCTAACTGCAACTCCAAGTGTGATTTGGCCTTCCTGATTTCACTCCTGCATGCCTGAGCAATATTTTTATACTCCTCCCTGGTCATTTGTCCAATCTTCCACTTCTTGTAAGCTTCTTTTTTGCATTTAAGATCAGCAAGGATTTCACTGTTTAGCCAAGCTGGTCGCCTGCCATATTTACTATTCTTTCTACACATCGGGATGGTTTGTTCCTGCAACCTCAATAAGGATTCTTTAAAATACAGCCAGCTCTCCTGGACCCCTTTGCCCTTTATGTTATTCTCCCAGGGGATCCTGCCCATCAGTTCCCTGAGGGAGTCAAAGTCTGCTTTTCTGAAGTCCAGGGTCCGTATTCTGCTGCTCTCCTTTCTTCCTTGTGTCAGGATCCTGAACTCGACCATCTCATGGTCACTGCCTCCCAGGTTCCCATCCACTTTTGCTTCCCCTACTAATTCTTCCCTGTTTGTGAGTAGCAGGTCAAGAAAAGCTCTGCCCCTAGTTGGTTCCTCCAGCACTTGCACCACGAAATTGTCCCCTACACTTTCCAAAAATTTCCTGGATTGTCTGTGCATTTTTTTTGTTCATAGCCAGGAATCAGGAATCCTTCAGGAGTATAGCAGTGGCAGCACTACAATGTCCTCGTGTTCAGGGAATATAAGGGATTGGATTTTGACTGGTTCCTGTGGGACATAAAGGGTGGGAGAAAGCTTATTGCACCTGTCTCTGTGCACCTTTGCACACCCACACAGGGCCAGCACAGTCTGGATTGACCTACATCAAGCCTGTTTGCCATCAGTTTCGCATCTCCACTTTATATGTATGGTAGTTGTGCTCATGATTGGTGGCCGAAATTGCACCAATTCAGGTTTTCTCTGATTTAAATAAACAGGAACCCTTTTAATTTGAGCATCAGACCTAGGGAATTGTTCTGTAAGTGCTGTAATGATTCCTGTCTGGGAATAAGAGAACAGTGGGCTCTGCAGTGTTACAGTATGTCTTAACCATACCTTTTAAGATCATGTAAAAATTTAATCTTGAGATTTATATTAAGGTTTATTAATGTTATACACTCCTCTCTCTCTGCTTCTGTCTTTCTGTCTCTTCCTTATATGTTTAAAAACTGACAAGTATGTTTGGGTGCATTAATAAAGAAGGAAGATGGTAAAACACATAATATAAATAAATGGATATGAAGCAATGGCATGTACTCGCATGGAATATTGTGCTTAATTTTGGTTCCCATACCTTGAGGAGGTTACAGCAGAGATGGTAAGCTTCAGGGCAGGACAACAAAGATGGTGGGGGAGGGGAGGGGAAGTAGAACTTACATAAGAGGGGAGACTGCAAAAAGCTAGGATTAATTGACTTTGAAAGGAAAAGAGTTGAGGGGACTTACCAATATTGAGGTAGATAAAATTACAAAGAGTATAGGAAAAGATTTTCAAGAGGCACAAATTGGAGTTAGGTGTCCAATCTTCATGGACTTCTAATTGGTGGTAGGCCTTTAACTGCCCTTTATGTCTTTGTAAACCTTCCCCAGAGTGAAAACAAACACTCCTCCTGTTGTGAACTGCCCCTCACTGTGAGATGCCAGGTCACTCAGTGAAGTGAATGGCAGGAGAGCATAAACCACATAAAATGAACCTTCCATTAAAGCAAATGCTACTTCATGCAGCGTGTAATCAGCCTCACCACAGGAGTTCACAGAGTGTAATACCCTAGCTGGATTTAAAAGGGGGCGAGTGACCAGCCATTATACGTGTTGTTATGCATGTTAAAATAGGGGTAGTTACACTTTGTGATTCAGTTACACTTTGTGATTCATACACTCATGATTTATGATGCTGATTGTCTCAGGCATCAGGAAAGAAATCTGCTCTTCCTCCATGTACAGCACTGTACAATTGGCTGGGGGTCTGATCCACTCCCATTGAACTCAATGGAAATTCTTGGGAGTTGGCTTGGCACCCAGGTGTCAGATGGATTTGTTGAAATTTCTCTGAAAACACAGACATGAGACCAATACTTGTTAGCCCGGTTGTCTGACTGGTGTGACAAATCCTATATCCTAGAAATTTTATTATCTAAGCCCTGTTTGGTCCCATGCATACTGCATCCTTCAAGAGATCCACGGACTACCCTGTATGTGATGGGAAAATGCCACCTAAGCAATATTTACAAACCATCTAAGGGCTCCACCAGTTCAACAGGAAAGGTTAGCAGGAGGGGAACTAAAAAACCAGGTGCTTGTGTATCTGGAGAATGGAGTTTAGCAAATAGTAAACCTAGTATATCTCATGAGTAAAAGGCCAGTATCATCTGCTAGAGCCAAAGGTGTCCCTGAGAATTCCTAGGTCCTGAGGACATTAATATTTGAAACCCCTTTAACCTTATACAAATGTTTTTCCTCCACTCTTCCTCTTCTTTTTCTTCTGCTTCACTCCCATCCTTTTCTGCTTTCCTATGTGTCCCTGTCAGGCCTCCTTCCTCACTCCTTCTCACCTGTTGCTGTGCTGAATAAAAGTTAAAAAATATTTTGCCATCTGCTTTTTCTTGATGGGCTACTTCAACAGTAGTCCTGTCCTGTAGCAATACAGCCACTCTGGTCTCTGCTTTGCATGTGTTTTGTTCCTCACTATGAACTATTACTGTGTCCAGCAGCTGCTGCAAAGGCCCAGTGGCACCAAAGTGGAATCACTGATTATTAGAATGAGTGGGAATCACATCAAGGAAATAAGGCACTTTTAAAAGTATGCTTTATTTGAATTAACTTTCATGACTGGTGGACCCTCTGAGTCATTGTCACTTTCCCCAGGTGGGTATGGCTAGAGCTAGGCATGTTGCAATTATACAGAGGTATCTGCGCAGTCCTATCAATTCCAGACCAGCAAGTGCCCTGATGTTCCCAGTGTTTGACTTTTGCAGAACAGAATCTAACAGCTATGCCAGATTGTCTGGGTCATTTGAGGTGTGTGACTATCCAACTCATTTCAAGTATATATTAGAACTTAAATGAGGTTTGAAGACAGACTTCCAGAGGTGAAAAGCTAGCATATTAAATCACTGTGCCATGTTTAGTAGCACCTTTACACTTAGGCAATCCAATTCTCATTCAAATCCACTGACTTTGCTGGGATGACACTTGGGATGCATTTGAGCTATAGTTTCTTAATTTTTATGTTATATTTTGATTTCAGATTAGTGACTAGGACGTTGTTTCAGCACCCATTGAAGTCTTTGGAAAGGATCATTGATTTCAGTGGGAACCATCAGGAGCCTGGAGGATCTCCGAATGTTTGTCTACCTGAATTATGCAGTAATATTTTGGGGCTGGGAGGGAAGGTCTGCCACAGCTCTTGAACTCTTAACTCAGTCCTTTATTCAAAGGAAGCTCCTGTTGATTTCAGAATTGGGTCTTATGCATCACGTTAAACTGAATTCTGGGTTTCTGTATTGCAATATTGTTGCAATGTAAAACATGCTTTTTAGATATATTTTGGTGATTAAATTGTCAGACTGTTTGAGGTCTGGCTGTTTTAATGCAGATCAGTAATATTATCATAATTCTCCGTAAGTGGTGCTTGCTTAACCTCTTCACTCTCTTCAGATTTATAATGCACATTAATCAAAAAGCCTCTTTTCTTTCCTTCTGCGTATGCTAACAGAATATTTTTTACTGCCCTGTTGAAATAATAGAGCCTTAAAAGAATGGCTGCCAGATGTAATAGGACCTGGAGTAGAATGGGTTAACAATGAGTAATGAGGAGCCCAAGTGGTCAGGTAAAGTGGAAATGAAAATACCGGCAGCCTGCATTTACCATTCAAATGTAGAAATCATGCTGTACAGATGCTTTCTGGTGTTATATGGTGTTTAGGGATTCCAAGAATATATCTGTTTAGTGAGGTGTAATAAAATTGTGCATGCCTAGTTTTCATTGCTAGAGTGATTTTGTTTATTGGTTTTAGAGCTAGCAAGCATTGCCTTAATTACTGAGCCAGAGAACTGCTAGGCTGAATTTAGTTCTTTCATGTCACATACAAAGATTTTTTTCCCTACCAAGAGAGCATTCAGCATTATGTTCAATTAATGGTCTTGAAATAAACATTGTCCAGGTGGTGCTACTTGAATAGTTATAGTGTAGTCCCCATGAAGAGAATCAACTTGGAACTCAAGTTGCTCAATTTCTGAACGCTGCTGCTTTTTCCAGAGAGTAGTACATCTTCAAAATGTCATGTTCTAACTGTGTCAGGATCAAAACTGATCCATGCTATGATGGGTCTGTGTGCAACCTTGCAATCTTGGATTTTAAGACTGTAGGTATATTTTCTAACCTTCAATATTTTTGTCTTTCTGAAGGTGCTTTGGAGTTTGGAGTCTCAAATGGAAAAAGGGTAAAATGCTGCACAATGGCATTTTGGGAAAATATTTTTGATAGGATGAGACTCCTTAATCTCTTAAACCACAGTTAGCACAATTCATTGCCACATGATACCTTTAAGACTAAGAGCTTAGTATGAATAAAAAGAGGATTTGCCATTTCTTGGGATTTTGACAACATATAGAGCTACAATAGTAGAGATGAAAACAAACAAACAAAAACTTTAAGGGTTTTGGAAGAAACCAAACCCTCCTGCTGGAGGGCATAAGCCAACCTCTGCTATTGGAGGTTTGGAGGAAACTTCACGGTGGGCTTATTCCATGACAGCCTACTACAGGGTATCTTGCATCTTCCTTTAACATAGCTGGTATTGGTCACTGTTTGAGACAGACTATAGAACTAGATGGATCCACAATGGAAATTCCTGTGTTTTTAGGTTACAGTTTTTGAAAAACGGCTCTTTCTCTTACCATACCTACGTGCATGTTTGTGATTTGTCTACACACTTTTCAGAGTAGTAGCCGTGTTAGTCTGTATCCGCAAAAAGAAGAACAGGAGTACTTGTGGCACCTTAGAGACTAACACATTACAGTCTACACACTGGTTTTCTGGCTGTGGCCACTACATCACTGATGCTAGAGCCCTCTATTACAAAGGTAAAAGCATTTGTAAGTTATCCAGCAGTGATGATTTGGTTACTTATAGATACTTCTGGGGGAATTTTGCACCAAAAATTAAAAATTCTGTGCACAATATTTTAAAATTCTGCAAATTTGATTTGTCAAAATAACACTATATAATCATTCCAGTTTCAATTATTTTGATAATTTATTTCAAAATACCAGTCAGCAAGTATGTCTGTAACAATACAGACACACACACAAAAAAATCCCCCAGGAATAGTTAAAGAAACCCCTACAAGAACCCAGTTGCTGTTTCTCTGCCCCCTTTCCTGCAGAATCCAGTCATGGAGTGCCCCCAGCCCAGAGACCCGTACCTCTGACCCTCAGAGAGTTCCCTGTCTTTTAACCAGTTCTCAGTCCATGAAAGGATCTTCCCTCTTATCCCATGACAACTTAATTTATGTAAGAACCTTTGGTGAGGGACCTTGTCAGAGGCTTTCTGGAAATCTAAGTACACTGTGTCCACTGGATCCTCCTTGTCCACATATTTGTTGACCCCCTGCAAAGAATTCTAATAGATTAGTAAGACATGATTTCCCTTTACAGAAAGAATGTTGACTTTTGCCCAACAATTTATGTTCTTCTATGTGTCTGACAATTTTATTCTTTACTATTGTTTCAACTAATTTGCCCGGTACTGACGTTAGACTTAGCAGTCTGTAATTGCCGGGATCACCTCTAGAGCCCTTTTTAAATATTGGTGTTACATTAGCTATCTTCCAGTCATTGGGTACAGAAGCTGATTTAAAGGACAGCTTACAAACCATAGTTAATAGTTCTGCAATTTCACATTTGAGTTCTTTCAGAACTCTTGGGTGAATGCCATCTGGTCCCAGTGACTTGTTACTGTTAAGTTTATCAATTAATTCCAAAACCTCCTCTAGTGACACTTCAATCTGTGACAATTCCTCAGATTTGTCACCCAGAAAGGACGGCTCAGGTTTGGAAATCTCCCTAACACCCTCAGCCGTGAAGACTGACGCAAAGACTTCATTTAGTTTTTCTGCAATGACTTTATCGTCTTTAAGTACTCCTTTTGTATCTCGATCGTCCAGGGGCCCACTGGTTGTTTAGCAGGCTTCCTGCTTCTGATGTACTTAAAAACATTTTGTTATTACCTTTTGAGTTTTTAGCTAGCTGTTCTTCAAATTAGTTTGTTTAAATCTTGTATCTATATTGATATTACTTTTTGAGGTAACTAAGCAAAATAGTAGTCTCCAAGAAGATGTGAGATCTGGATTGGAGGTGTGCCCACTAGGTTATTTTGATCTCAAGATGTAGTCTACTATATGAAAAAGTTTGTAAACATTTGGATAGCAATTGGTCTTTTATTTTGTCTCAATAGAGACTTGAAGGGGAAGGGATAGCTCAGTGGTTTGAGCATTGGCCTGTTAAACCCAAGGTAGTGAGTTCAATCCTTGAGGGGGCCATTTAGGGATCTGGGGCAAAAATCTGTCTGGAGATTGGACCTGCTTTGAGCAGGGAGTTAGACTAGATGATCCCCTGAGGTTCCTTCTAACCCTGATATTCTATGATTCTAACTCTGTTAAGTTCAAAAGCTTGTCCCTTCTACCAGCAGAAGTTGGTCCAATAAAAGACCTTCTTCAAGTGCTTGCTTGTATCGATTCCAATTAGGTGTGCACAAATGTCAGAAGATTTTTACCCTAGCAACTCTCGGTGGGTCGGCTGAGGCGCCCCCTGGAGTGGCGCCATTATGGCACCCGATATATGCCCCTGCCGACTCGGCGCCCCCTCAGTTCCTTCTTACCGTCCGTGATGGTCGTTGGAACTGTGGAGAGCTGCGTAGCGGACCTCCTCATCCCTAGCGTTCCTCGTTCTATTGCTAGTTCCTTAGTGTAGTTGTAATTAGTTTAGTAGTTAGCAAGTTTATAAGTTAGTAAATTTAGTGTATATAGTTGTAGATAAGTTGAGGATTCAGGGCTTATCCCCGTTCCTCTCACCCGGTACCGGGGCTCATGCCCAAGGCTCCAGGCTTTAAGCCTTGCACGGCTTTCCTCAAGTCTATGCCTATTGGAGACCCCCACGACTCCTGTCTGAAGTGTCTGGGGGAAGCTCATCAGCCTGACAAGCCGTATCTGTAAGGCTTTCAAGCCTAGGACGAGAAAGGAGCGGGACTTCAGATTAAAACAGCTCCTGTTGGGAGCGATACTTAGCCCAGTGCCCCTGGCACCGCACGCAGATCAGGCACCATTGGTCCGCAGTGTGCCTCCGGCACCAAAGCGTCCTGGTCCTAGTAAGGCCCCTCAACACCAGACAGCTCTGGCCCCGACGCAACAAAAGCCTGCTGCCCCCCCACAAGGGCATGCACCTCCTGCGGTCCCGGCAGAACAACTCGCCACGCCGGACCTGACCACAAACGCCCCGACTCCAGCACCGTCGATTCTCGAGCCCCAAGCGCCATTGAGTCCGGTGCAGATCAGCTCCCCAGTGCACACTGTGGTTGAGCTGGGCCTGCCATCGACCCTGGAGACTTTCTCCACCGCTTGCGACCTGATCGCATTGACTGAGCCCGGACCTTCTCAGCCTCTGGCACCGCCGGTATGGGCTGTCCAATTGATTGGGAAGCCCTCATTCATGTGGCCTCCTCAGCAGAGTGAATCAGTTCGGCACAGCTCAAGGTCCCATTCCCGGTCGTGGTCCTGGTCACGCAGATAGTCCTGCTCTCGGCGCCGCTCGCAGTCCTGGCACCGATCTCCATCTCGGCACCGGTCGTACTTGCGGCACTGCTCCACGTCCCGAAGCTCGCCCTCTCAGTACAATCGGTAGCGATCCAGCTCCCGGCACCGATCCTGGCACCGCTCATTGCGCAGCTGGTCGCGGCACCGCCTGCACCGTCGATCTTCATCAAGATCCAGATCGACCTCTTGGCACCGCTATGACCATCGGTGCTGCTCCAGGTCACGTACCACTCGGGGCACCGGTCCCTGACCCCCAGACATGCACCAGTGGACGGTGCCGCGCCACCTCAGCAAGTGCGCTCGGCACCGCCATGGCCTTCCCATCAGAACTCAGAGTCGTCCCAAGAAGGGAGCACCTATAATGTCCAAGACCAGGATGCTGATGGTGCAAGCCAGGGACAGGACGAGACCCAAAGTGGTCCCTCAGGTGCCTCTCGCTCAGCTCATTCGGAGCCTAGGGTGCCTGAGGCAACGGTTAGCTGTCCTCCCCCGATACAGTCAGAGACAATGGCTTTACCACCTGAGCAGGCCGATGTCCCTCCAGTCATGGACCTTGGACAACTGGACCCGCCCCAGCCTGACCTTCCCCAGGACCCACTGGTCCAGGGACTGTTGTCCTCATCTTTGCCTGACGAGGCTGTAGCAGGCACGTCCTTCTCTGGCCCTCCACCCATAGACCTGCGTGCTCAACAGGACCTTCTTCGTAGGGTGGCACAGAACATGAATCTGTAGGTGGAGGAGGTGGCAGAGATTGAGGACCCAGTTGTGGACTGTCAGCTGATGTCCCCACCCAGGTAGTTTTGCCCTTTATTAAAACTATCCAGGCCAATGCCAGTACTATCTGGCAGTCCCTGGTGTCCATCCCTCCCACAGCGCGGGGGGTGGAAAGAAAAGACATGGTGCCAGCCAAAGACTACGAGTACTTGTATGTGCACCCCCAACCTTGCTCCCTCGTGGTACAATCCGTAAACAAGAGGGAAAGACGTGGCCAGCAAGCGCCCATCCCTAAATCCAAGGGCGCCAGGCGCCTGGATTTATTCGGGTGTAAAATTTACTCCTGTGGTGGACTACAGCTCAGGGTAGCTAACCAGCAAGCCTTCCTGAGCCGGTATAATTATAACACCTGGAACTTGATGGGGAAATTCAAAGAGGTGGTTCCCCAAGAGTCCAAGGAAGAGTTCGGAGCCTTGCTCGAAGAGGGCAAGAAGGTGGCAAGGACATCTCTGCAGGCGTCTTTAGACGCAGCGGACTCGGCTGCTAGAACTCTACCCTCAGGGGTAGCCATGCGACGTATTTCCTGGCTGCAAGTGTCCGGCGTCCCACCGGAACTGCAGCAGACTATACAGGACCTTCCCTTTGAAGGACAAGGCCTCTTCTCGGAAAAGACTGGTCCCACACTGCAAAGTTTGAAGGATAGCCGGGCCACCATTCGCTCACTGGGTATGCATACCCCAATGACACAATGTAGGCCCTTCCGGCCCCAACCGCAGCGCACTTACCCCAACCCTTGACCGCGACAAGACCCTCCTAGAAGGCATGGTCGCAGCACTAGGAGGCGTCAACCTGGTCCGCAGTCAGGCCAGAATCAGGGCCACCCAAGACCACCAGACAAAACTTTTGAAGCCGCGCTGGAGGACGGAGCACCAGTCTCCTCCCAGGATCCTTCCCTACCTTTCTCCAACCGCCTCTCCTTTTTCCTCCCTGCGTGGTCCCACATAACATCAGATTGCTGGGTCCTTCGCACAGTGAAAACAGGATACCACCTTCAGTTTCTTTCGCCCCCCCCTTCCCACCCTCCCTCCCTGTCCCTCTTCAGGGACCCTTCTCACGAGCAACTCCTCTTGCAGAAGGTACAAAGGCTCCTGTCTGTTGGAGCGTGGAAGAGGTACCAAAGGACTTGAGGGACAGGGGGTTTTACTCCCGCTACTTCCTAATCCCCAAGGCAAAGGGGGCCCATCCTAGACCTACGCGGACTCAACAAATTCATGGTAAAGTTGAAGTTCCGCATGGTCACCCTGGGAACCATTATCCCATCCCTGGATCCTGGAGACTGGTACGCCGCCCTCGACATGAAGGACGCGTACTTCCACATAGCGATCTATCCGCCGCACAGGCGGTTCCTTCGCTTTGTGGTTGGACACCAACATTTCCAATTTGCTGTCCTCCCCTTCGGCCTGTCCACAGCGCCAAGGGTCTTCACAAAATGTATGGCCGTCGTAGCGGCCTGGCTCTGCAGACGTTAGGTCCAAGTGTTTCCGTACCTCGACGACTGGGGCAGTCCAAGCTACAGGTGTGGTCTCACATTTGCTTCGTCATCACCTGCTTCAGGCAGCTGGGCCTGCTGCTCAACACTGAAAAGTCCACTTTAGAGCTGACCCAAAGACTAGACTTCATTAGGGCAGTCCTGGACTCGAATCTCGCCAAGGCTTGTCTTCCACAGACCCGCTTTCAGTCCAGGATGACCATTATCCTCGGCCTCCAAAGCTTCCCAACCTTGACAGCACGCACGTGCCTCGGTTTTCTGGGCCACATGGCCTCGTGCACCTTCGTGACCAAACATGCCAGATTACACTGGTCTACAATTTTTGAGAAGTCGTCTGCTTCAGAGATAAAATGTGCTATTTATTATGTATTTTGATGTGCTGAATTCAAATATCACAATTAAAACAACTGATTGGCTACTGTTTCTAAGATATTTAAATTTTTACATTTTATGTCTATGTATATTGTGTAGATAGTAGAGTTTTAATCATAAATTGTAAACCTAGGTCTTTTCATGTGTTTATGGTTGCTTTACATGATAATATTTCACCTATCCTGTTTATGTAACACTTTAAAAATCAGCAAAAGGGTTATATAAATAAAATTTATTATGAAACAAAAGGCAAAAAACTATTATGTACATAGTTTAGTCCTATTCAGTGTCTACTCGGCGCTTCTTGGCTTGTCTCTTGTATTCATTAAATGGAGCATCTCTTGTCACTGTCCAGCAATAGTCTGCAAGCATTGATGGGCTCCATTTGCCCTGATAGCGTTTCTCCATTGTTGCAATGTCCTGGTGAAATCGCTCGCCGTGCTCGTCGCTCACTGCTCCGCAGTTCGGTGGAAAAAAATCTAGATGAGAGTGCAAAAAATTTATCTTTTGTGACATGTTGCAACCAAGGCTTTTGTATGCTTTGAGGAGGTTTTCCACCAACAACCGGTAGTTGTCTGCCTTGTTGTTTCTGAGAAAATTTATTGCCACTAACTGGAAGGCTTTCCATGCCGTCTTTTCCTTGCCACGCAGTGCATGGTCAAATACATCATCTCGAAGAAGTTCATGAATCTGAGGACCAACAAAGACACCTTCTTTTATCTTAGCTTCACTTAACCTTGGAAATTTTCCACAGAGGTACTTGAAAGCTGCTTGTGTTTTGTCAGTGGCCTTGACAAAGTTCTTCATCAGACCCAGCTTGATGTGTAAGGGTGTTAACAAAATCTTCCTTGATTCAACAAGTGGTGGATGCTGAACACTTTTCCTCCCAGGGTCCAATGACTGTCAGAGTGGCCAATCTTTCTTGATGTAGTGGGAATCTCTTGCACGACTATCCCATTCGCAGAGAAAACAGCAGTACTTTGTGTATCCACTCTGCAGACCAAGCAAGAGAGCAACAACCTTCAAATTGCCACAAAGCTGCCACTGATGTTGGTCATAGTTTGTGCACCTCAAAAGTTGTTTCATGTTGTCATAGGTTTTCTTCATATGGACTGCATGACCAACTGGAATTGATGGCAAAACATTGCCATTATGCAATAAAACAGCTTTAAGACTCGTCTTCGATGAATCAATGAACAGTTTCCATTCATCTGGATCGTGAATGATGTTGAGGGCTGCCATCACACCATCGATGTTGTTGCAGGCTACAAGATCACCTTCCATGAAGAAGAATGGGACAAGATCCTTTTGACGGTCACGGAACATGGAAACCCTAACATCACCTGCCAGGAGATTCCACTGCTGTAGTCTGGAGCCCAACAGCTCTGCCTTACTCTTGGGTAGTTCCAAATCCCTGACAAGGTCATTCAGTTCACCTTGTGTTATGAGGTGTGGTTCAGAGGAGGAGGATGGGAGAAAATGTGGGTCCTGTGACATTGATGGTTCAGGACCAGAAGTTTCATCCTCTTCCTCGTCTGACTCAAGTGAGAATGATTCTGGTGTATCAGGAACCGGCAGTCCTTCTCCGTGGGGTACTGGGCGTATAGCTGATGGAATGTTTGGATAATGCACAGTCCACTTTTTCTTCTTTGACACACCTTTTCCAACTGGAGGCACCATGCAGAAGTAACAATTGCT
The DNA here is from genome assembly GCF_013100865.1 of Trachemys scripta elegans. Taxonomy (NCBI): domain Eukaryota; kingdom Metazoa; phylum Chordata; order Testudines; family Emydidae; genus Trachemys; species Trachemys scripta. The sequence continues at coordinate 24,141,715 of NC_048300.1, read as the reverse complement.
GGTATGATCTGTTGGCTCTCTCCAAATCATTGGCACTGCAAAAGGCATAGATTTCCTTTTCCTGTTCAACCACTGGCGAAGATTTGTTGCACAAGTGTTGCAGCATATGTGTGGGGCCCACCACTTGTCCTGATCTCCAATTTTGCAGCCAAAATAAAGGTGATAGGCTTTCTTAACCAAAGTGGTTATACTGCGCTTTTGTGATGCAAAAGTCACTTCACCACAAACATAGCAGAAATTATCTGCATGGTTCACACAAGTACGAGGCATCTCTGCTCACTTTGGCTAAACAGAAATGTGTCCCTTTGCAAAATCAAACACTGACAAATAAGAGAGCACGACACTGTATGATTTCTAGAGCTGATATAGGGCAATTTGTTCAGCAGAGTGATGTAAGCTTCGTTATGATTGCATCATCCATGACTTCTAGGAATAACATGATGCAATTCATATCATGTATGACGCAATACCAGTTTCAGATTGCATCATTCATTGTTTTGCCTAAAAAGCAAGTACTGTCCAAACCCAGTCATAGATTTATTCATAGATCCAGTCAAAGATGTATTTTAGTCATTTCAGGTTTAAATTGAGATCCCTTCCCTTTATAACTCACTTATTCTCTGCCATTCCCAAGTCAAGGGTCGTATATACTGACCCTATAGCATATCTTGAAAACTAGAGCCAATCAACAATTTTAAGCATCATTTTCATTCTTAGTGACCCAGAATTAGTAAAGTTTGACTACATTTATTTCAGAAGCATTTTGGCTGTAGAGCAGTGCTACGCCTCCGCCCGCTTCAGATCTGGCTCTCGTCAGTGTACCGTCCAGGCTGGGACAGTTTGGACACAGTACTCACGGTGCCTATGAAGGTATTGTCCTCTCTGAGTTGGTGGCTAAATCCCAACCATGTTTGGGGGGGAATACCATTCCATGCACCGCAACCTTCTCTAGTCCTCACCACGGACGCGTCCTCCCTGGGCTGGGGCGCTCACCTCGCGGACCTTTGCACTCAAGGCCTCTGGTCCGCGCAGGAAATATCCCTCCACATCAACGTCCAGGAACTGAGGGCAGTGCACCTGGCGTGTCAGGTATTCTTTGAACACCCGCAAGGCCGTTGTGTCACTGTCTTCACAGACAACACAACGGCCATGTTTTACATCAACAAGCAAGGCGGAGCACAGTCGTCCCTACTATGCCAGGAAGCCATTCGCCTCTGGGAGTTCTGCATAGCCCAATCAATCTACCTGGTGGCGTCATTTCTCCCGGGAGTCCAGAACACCTTGGCAGATCGCCTCAGCAGATCCTTTATAACTCACAAGTGGTCAATATGTCCAGACGTCATTCATTCCATTTTCTGGATGTGGGGGTTTCCCCACATAGACCTCTTCGCCTCCCATGAGAATCTGAAGTGCCAAGTGTTCTGCTCTCTCCAGGGACGCTCCCCGGGCTCCCTGTCAGACGCCTTCCTGATACCGTGGAAAGACCAGCTGCTCTACGCCTTCCCTCTGTTTCCGTTGGTCCACAAGGTCCTTCTGAAGTTACGCAGGGACAAGGCCCGCCTAATCTTGGTCACACCAATGTGGCCCAGACAACATTGGTACACCACACTCCTCGATCTGTTGGTGACCAAGCCAATTCCTCTCCCATTGTGGCCAGACCTGATCACGGAGGATCACGGCAGGTTATGCCATCCGGACCTGCAGTCCCTTCATCTCACAGCATGGATGCTGCATGGCTGACACAATCTGAGCTGCGCTGCTCCAGTTTGATGCAGCAAGTCCTATTAGGAAGCAGAAAGCCCTCCACTAGGTCCACATACCTAGCCAAGTGGAAACGCTTCTCCTGCTGGTGTGCCCTGAAGGATGCTGTCCCCCTACAGGTTCCAATACCTACCATCCTAGATTACCTCTTGTCACTCAAACGACAAGATCTAGCGGTATCACCTATCAAGGTACACCTGGCAGCGATTTCAGGCAAAAATGGCCGCTCGATTTTCTCCAATCCCATGGTCAACCGGTTCCTCAAGGGTTTGGAATGGCTGAATCTGGAAATCCGTCATCTGACCCCTACGTGGGACCTCAACCTTGTCCTCTCTAGACTCATAGGTCCCCCCTTTGAGCCGATGGCCACCTGCTCCCTTCTGTATCTTTCCTGGAAAACAGCTTTCCTCATCACTATCCCATCAGCGAGACGAGTATTGGAGCTTCGAGCTCTTACATCGGATGCACCATACACGGTGTTCCATAAGGACAAGGTACAGCTGCGACCACACCCCGCCTTCCTCCCTAAGGTGGTGTCTGCCTTCCATGTCAATCAAGACATCTTCCTTCCGGTCTTCTTTCCGAAGCCCCACGCTTCACGACGGGAACAGCAGCTACATTTCCTAGACGTTCGCAGGACTCTCGCCTTTTATATCGAACGAACTAAGCCCTTTAGAAAGACATCCCAGATGTTTGTAGCAGTAGCAGACCGGATGAAAGGTCTCCCGGTCTCCTTGCAGCGAATTTCGTCTTGGATTACATCTTGCATCCGTGCATGACTTGGCGGGTGTCCCGACTACCTGGCTTACTGCCCATTCTACTCGGGCTCAAGCGTTGTCCTCCGCCTTTCTAGCTCATGTGCCCATACAGGAAATCTGCAGGGCAGCGACTTGGTCATCCGTACATACCTTCGCTTCCCACTATGCTATAGTGCAACAGTCCAGGGATGACGCAGCATTTGGTTCAGCGGTTCTTTGATCCGCAACATCTAACTCCGACCCCACCTCCTAGGTAAGGTTTGGGAATCACCTAATTGGAATCGATATGAGCAAGTACTCGAAGAAGAAAAGACGGTTACTCACCTTTGTAACTGTTGTTCTTCGAGATGTGTTGCTCATATCCATTCCAAACCCGCCCTCCTTCCCCACTGTCGGAGTAGCCGGCAAGAAGGAACTGAGGGGGCGCCGGGTCAGCAGGGGCATATATCGGGCGCCATAACGGCGCCACTCCAGGGGGCGCCTCAGCTGACCCACCGAGAGTTGCTAGGGTAAAAATCTTCCGACGATCGTACATGCGGCGCACGCACACCTAATTGGAATGGATATGAGCAACATATCTCGAAGAACAACAGTTACAAAGGTGAGTAACCGTCTTTTACCTCACATACCTCATCACTTTAATAAAATATGTCCAGATTCACAGTGAATAGAAAAATTTTTGTGGTTCAAACTGCATCAGGTTTGTTACAGAGCTAGTGTATTTTCAGTTCCCTATTTTGCTATACACTTGCCTATTTTGGAAAAGACTGTTGGAAAAGGGGATGGGATGGATCACTGTTTTGTTTTTTACCCCTATGATTCAGTGAGTACATTTCTCAGAAAGCCTGGTGTATATTTCTCTTACATCTGATTTGTATGAAATTTGCACTAGGTTATCCTGAAGGGTATTACAAATAATGCTGGCTGATGGAGGAGAAGAGACTGCAACATTTATAGTGTAGTTCTGTAAAAATCTAGTATGATTTTAAGTGGTGGTTTAAATTAGTCAAACACAGCAGCATTTAAAACTCTGTTAGGGATAACAGAGATTTATTACAGTTAATGAAAGGCTAATCAAAGCGAGCCCTGAGATAAACAGTACAACAAAGCAAACATGAACTAGTATAGTAAATAAAGAAGACCCAGTAGACATTTAAAAGACTTTGTGATCTTGGGAAGCACTCAATAAGTTTTCCAGAACTCCTATGACATAGCTTAGATTTAAAGTTTAAATGACATAGAACCAACTCGTTCCATTTAATCAGCAGAATCAGATTTGCCTTCCACATGCTTCCAAATGTTTGGCTTCATGGCCCAATGCCTATGGCTGCATAGCTATGTTTCTTTTAGTGCATCTGTTTTTATAGGCTTATGAATTGTAAGGTTCTCCCTTGATCATTGCCTGGAAGTTTTAGAAATGTGAATTTACAACTAAGACCTAACATCTGTGGTGCTTTTTGAAACATTTCTGGACTGATTTGCTACCAAGTTACTCACATTTAAATAAACCTTACTTACAGTTGGGGTAATACATTGCTTGGTGACTCATATTCTATGTTGGTTTAGGATAGGAGTCTCTTTCAGTAGAGAATTTTACAGTGGATGAATCTAAGGATTTTAAAAATGCATCCCATGATTTTTGTTGTCTGAGGTCAACTGAATACTGAATACTGAAAAGATTGATAGATTTCAGAAAATATTGCCCAACTATGGATTATGTAGTATTTCACTGGAGTTAGTTAAACAAAACCAGTAAAACTAAACCTGTTGAAACGAATGTAGTGGGGCTAAAATTGGAACATTCTAACCTAGTTCCTGCAGTGCTCTTTTCAATGACATAATTTAACTGTTATTTTAGTACATTGTTTTCATTTCTGTTGTGGGACTTTGAATCATTTTAGGGTTTGCTATATTATTAAATCCATAAAAACAATGAAACATAAAACAAAGCATTCCAACAAAGTTTTTTTTCCTAACCAGATCTCGAACCACCAAGACCAAAGGCTCTGCAGTCTTAACTAAACAGCAGAAGACACCAGAATCAGTGTCTCCTCCAGGTACAGGTGCTTAGTATTCTTTGATTTATTCCTTGTTGGAACTTGATTAAGAAATGAGGCCTGATACACTCTGCAATCAATATGCGGAATGCTACATTTCATCTAGTTGCTACTACAGAGCAGGTGTATAGTTTGGAGAGCTACGTAGACAAAGAGCATCTTGGATATATTCAACCAAACTCTGTTAGCTTTTGGGTATCTAGACTCATATCTCTTTTCACTTCCATATCAAGGTACTAACATGGAAAATGAGGAGAACTCATCTTTTAGAACCTACTGAAAAATTGTACTCAAGCTAGTAAAGATGAATCAGTGGATTAACTGAGAGCACGAAAATGACTGATCAGACTATTTTGGAATCACGGCTCTCAGAGTTATATCACCTCAAGACACCCAGTCATCCTGGTTTTGTTGAGAATTAGTTGGATAGTGCCAAGTCAATGTATTGATCACAGTCCTGCTGTTACATCCAGGGTTACAGACCCAAGGGACAGAGAAAAGATACTTGTGGAAGTCTAACAGCAAAAAGAGATTCTGGATAAAGGGAGCTGTGTTATCCTCTTTCTTGACATTTCTGCAACAATTCAGATTAAACAGAGGGTTTTTTTAAATACACACATAAACATTTATCAACAGCCACTTGGAAATGCATACTGTAGATTGTGAAACTAGGAGTCTGTTTCCAGGACAACACATTTTTATTCTGGTACTCTGTCATCTGAAGGTTTTTTATTTTAAAGCCAGCAAACTCAGTTGCTGGAAGGATTCTGATATCCATTTGTACAAGAGGGTTGTTTGAGTGACTGAATTATATTCCAATGTGAAATCACTATTTTTTGCTTTGAGAACAAAATATTGGTTTGAATGTACTAATGTGCAAGAGCTCTATGTTTTATTAATGTGGCAAATCTCAGTTTTGTATGTTTCTTGTTATTATGGTTACATTTGGAAGAGATGTTTGTCAGCAGATTGCTGTTAGATATCAGTCTTATCACTTCCTTGCTCTAAGATTTCAAATATCTGCATAATGGAAAAATAGAATTAAATAGGTGACATTTGCCCCCAAATTTAATATTTTTAATAACATACTTTTACAAACCCTCAAATTATTTAACATTTCAGTGAATTTACATGAAATTCCATTTAATCTCCCCTGTTCCCCAGAAATTCTCTGCCTTCTTTGCAACCCCAAAATACGTAGTACTAATGAATGAGAACATGAAATTGAAATTGGCTGGAAAGAGACTACACTCCAGAGTGAAACTGAATGTATTTTCATTGTCCTAAGTGAGAGAAATAGGAAGAGTCAAAACAAACAGCACTAATAGTGAGAAATGTTGTGTCTCAGAGAATGAGGAGCTCCCTAAATCAAAACACTGACTCATCCAGTATTTCTTCTTTCCCTCTCATGGCACTCTAACCAATCTCCCCATTACTGTCATCATAATTGGGAGGGGCATTCCTGATGTGAAGCTGCTAGATAGACAGACAGCAGACAGATGACATTCTCTTCGTTTGTCTCTTTTGATCTCACAGTGCTTTTTGCACTGTGACAGGCTGGTAGAGGAATGGAGAGATAGCATAAGTGAGGAGAGAGGCCGGTGGCACACAGGCTAGCCTCTTAGGGAGGGCAGCAGCAGGCCAAAATCAGGAGATGGTTTGAGTAAGTTGGAAACACAGGAGTTTGTGGCCAACTCTGGGAACTTTACAGGTGTAGACAGTTTTACCTGTGGTTATCAAAGCTGCTTTTGTTAGTTACCTTCAGGAAAGGGCTTCCCAGGTTGGCCAGAGCAGAACAGAAACATTTGGCCATGACTCCTTTTAAGGTGGTTCCTCAGTTCATGATGAAGCTTCCCTTGCAGCAGGATGTCTGGATATGTCCTGAGTATCTGTTGTGCAATTCCTCCAATGTCATTATCATAAGCTTGATTCCCGTGCATGACAATGAAGCCAGGCAGTCAGAAGGCCTGATTCTTATTTAAATTGTTCTGGCAGTGTAAAGGAGCTTCAGTGCAAATGAGAATAAGGCCCAGCGAGCCTGCTTTAAAGGAAGGGGTTATGTGGGTTTGGTGAATAAAAGGGTATTTCTCCCATCAACATCACTGTCACAGTGGCAGCTATTGGGCTCAATTCACCCTCACTGGCATAGGGAAAAGTTACATGCGCCTGCCTGTGCCAGCAGGGACAGCTGTGCCCCAGAGGGTTTCACTTTGGAGGATGAGCATGCTACAGGTTTCCTCTGGAGGAAGGCAGTTTTAAATTAAATTGGGGGCAGGGGGCAGAGGAGCCCACTGGCAAAGGCTCCAGTGTGCTGGATCAGTGCCCCAACCATGATCCGTGCTTCCCATTTTGGGAACATGCTAGCCAACTGCAGAACTCACTGTGGACTTTCAACCACCCTAGATTATTTTGCCTAACCAAGGGCTGAGTCTAGCTACTGGATTAATAGGAATTCTACAGAGCTTCTGGGAGACTGCAGCTGCCTAGGTTAATTTCAACTGGATTGAGCATTTAATACTGTAAGTAGTAATGCCATCCAATCCTGCATTGTGAGCAGAAATTCTGTTAAAATATTGGTGTGATGGTCTGTCTGTTTCCTGTAGCAGAGATTGCTGAGGGCAATATTGGTTTATATTACAGGTTTTGCCATAGTTTGTGTTTTTGTGTGTTCAATAATAGATGCATGGAAGTAAATTGTCCTTGATAGCTATTCCGATAATGCTTGGCATTTTACTGTGTGCTGTTTTGCACAGACTTGTTAGGGCCTGCTCTTTCAAGGTGCTGTGTACTTCCTGGCACCTCCTTGAGTGCCTTAGCTCTCTGAGAGATCAGGGCACTGCACACCAGTTAGGAAACATTCCTTACCTGGTAGGATGGGGCCATTACAGCAGTTCAGCTCCTGTATCTTCTGTTTGCTCAATAATCCTTGTTTTTGTAAAGCCATCTTTTTTTAAAAGTATTGTGCAGAAAATTGAAAAATAAAAGATCAAGCAGCTACTGAAATAAACACACAATGTAGTATCATCCCCAGGGTAATGTCTACAGTGTGTTTAAGCAAAACAGCTGGCAAAAGTAGGAACTGAAAATCCCTAATATATTGGTCATCAGACTAATCTCGTTAATTAATTTTCTGGCAATCAGCAATTGTAGTAAGTCCGCTCCCTTCAGCCCCAGGATACATCCCCTGACCTGAAATTTGCTGCTCTAATTCTAATTGTATAAACTGACTGCTGCATTCCTCAGAGACCTGTTGAGCTGCTGACAGGCTCAAGTGAACACTGCGGTCTCCTGGATGGAAACAGTTGCAGTGGCCTGGGTGATTGGGGCACTGTAGCTTTGATTGTTTTTTACACCTGTGGCTTGGATGCTGTGACGAGCGATCTGAAAATCCTCTCCTCTTTTATGCCTTTTAGTTGCAGGCCCCAGTCTGCAAAGAGTTGACATAGGCATAACCTGAGGGTGCATATGTGTTTCAGGACCCCCTCTGTACCTGAATGAAAAAAGATATGAGTCCATTACAGTGTCACCTGGGGAGCCTTGGCTTCTAAGCTCCAGCTCGAGAAACTCATACTTTCAACTCTGAAGGTCCCTTGTTAAGTCCCCAAGAAGGTGGCCATCAGACTGGTATTGCACAACTTTAGTTTGTGAGTGTTGATTTCAGTAGAACTGCTTGCATGCATAACATTATGTATGTGCGTAAGTCTTTGTAGGGTTGAGGCCTTGATGTTTCGATAGAGCTGCTGGTGAACTGATAAATCGAAGCTAGCCAGCTTCTCAGATCTAATCCTTTTCATCAGTTGATTTCAAGCGCTTTACAAAGGAGTTCAGTATCATTATCCCTGTTATACAGATGGGGAATCTGAGAGGGGAAGTGACTTGCCCAAGGTCACCCAGCAGCAAAGCTAGGTGTGGAACCCAGATATCCTGAGTCCCAGGCCAGTGCGCTGGCCACTAGGCAACACTATCTCCTCTTATAGGTCTTTTAAAGATAATATCTTAGGGGAAATAAAGCTTTACTATCATGCATAGAAAACCTCATTTTTAATCATTATCATGATATCAACATTATCAGTGTGTTTCCTTTTAAAATTAGTTTCTTAGGGAGATCTCTTTTTTTGCTAGGCCAAAGGGAAACTAAGCTACTTTCTAATTTTTGATGCAGAAAACCCATGAATAGATGGCAATGTGCTTGTAATTAGATTGTCTTAAAGATCCTTGCTCACAAGTAAAAAATGCAATTTAAGGCCCTCTCTCTCCCCAAAATCTTAATAAAGAAAGAATTGATGCTTTAAGTAAAAATTGGTGAAGGGATTACATGCTGTGATCATGTTTGCGAAGGCAGCTTTAATTTCTAATCTTGTTTCTTGTGACCTGTTTTTCATGTTACAGTGTAGTGCAACAACCTTAGTCATTGTACTACTACTATAGACAACTTCTGGTGGCTGTGTAAATCTTAGCCTCTGTAGTGACTGGTACTGTAACACCTCCTGTTATATGTACAGAAAGATACCGCAATTATTGCAGGTTCCTGTGATGTTTAATGTTGAATTTTTAATGGAATTTTTTATTATAAAGCCTGTTTGAGTGCAATTTAATCTCTCTAAATCATCCATAGATTAAATCTCAGATGAGGTTCCATTACTATTTTAATCCTACATAAAAACTAGTGCAAACATCAGGTTATGTGTCCTGAGCATGATTTACCAACATTTTTGATGGTCTTTTAATTATCTATTTCTTAATTAGATTAGTCTGATTATTGACTCCTTGAAATATGTGCATATTTTAAGGATCACAAGGCAGTAGTTTTTCAGAAAGACTTCATTACGTTTTGTTTTACAGTCAGTATTTCTTGCAAGCTGAAGTGTAGAACAGATGGTGTCACTTATGATGTAACACTCTTGGATAAAGGTCTTTGCTGTAAAACATTCTGCAGAGACATATAATTTTCTCCTGTGAAAATATTCCTAATGTATTTAGTCAATTTTATAATAATAGTGTGGGCTTAAAGCATGTGTGCTACTAAAAACCTTTTACTGGGTATAGGTGAAATAATTAAATCATTGCCCCAATTTAAGATAAAATGAGCAATAAGTGGTTAGAAGTTTAACGTGCCTAATCAAAAAATAAGTAGTTTAATACAGACAGTGAAAATAGCACAAGAAATCAATTATTTTTAGCAAAACGCACATAAGAAATTCTCTAAGAGTCAAACTATCAAGGCTCATACCTCTTCATTTTACTTTTAAGATAAATGCATTTGATATGGAAATCACTGAGAGACAACCACCATGGGACCCCCAATGTCATTTGTCAGAGAAGAACCATATTATATGTGATTCCTTCTTGTTTTGTGTTCAGTCTAGTTTTAAATATCCGAAGTGATAGTGCTTCTGCGCTGCATGAGCATGTTCAGCTTGAGTTGTCAGTGAGCCATCCAGGTTGAAACCTCAGAGAAAGAAATTTAAATATACAGGACTGGACAGGCAGAGACTGGTCAGGCATGGGGAAACAGATTTGAAAGCCATCAGAATAAAGATGATTGTTAAATTTGTGTGAATGGATGAGGTTGGCTAAGGCCAAGCAACAGAGTGGACAAGGACAAAGCCCTGTAGGTCCTTTGCAGAGGGAGTGAGAGAGAAATCATCAAAGGATACATTGAAAAGGTAAAGGGAAGGGAGTGGAGGCAATGAAAGCCGAGGGGGGACAGAATGTCCTGGAGAAGGGGGTGATCAACAATATCAAAAGCCATGGAAAGGTTGAGGCTGGAGTGCAGGTGGGAACTTTGTATGCGGGGTAGGGCAGAAAGAGGAAATGGCAGGAATCTCACAGTGGTGGAGAGGGGAAATTGAGTGATATCAGGGAAGTCTCCTGTTGATAGACAAAGGGGATTGATTTGGAGATCTGGTAGTTCAGAGTGGAGGTGTAAAGAGACCTGTTGATTGCCATACTTCTTATGAAGATTTCTAGGATGGACACTGCCTGGTATTTTAAAAATTAAAGCTGTATATTGTAAAGGAAATGACATTAAATGCCTTCCTCTGATTGAGCAGCTCCAGTACTTGATGAGATATTCTTTTGCTTCTCAATAATGTGATAGCCTTGTTTGTACAGAAAGTCTAGCACAGCTAAACAGTAGGTGGGATTATATCCGTTTCTCTCAAAAATGCTGACAGACAATGCTCCTGTAGCTTCTGAGGTTTGAATTGTTAGTGAATACAGAATTGAGCCTAGTTCATTCCCTATATGCAGGATGGGGTTTGTTTGGAACTAGCCACCAGCTATATTGTTCAGTTCAGGCATGGATTTTTAGGGGTTTTTTTGGAGGGAGGATTTCAATTATGATGTTTTGGTCATTTACAATAAGAAATTAAAATTATACTGTTCTGACGCATATTGGTACATATGTAAATACGGAATTAACAGTGTTAAGCAAATTATTGTATGTTGACCATATATTGTTATATAATTAACATTTCCCTTTTTTTTAGTTATTTAAGTACAACTTTAATATGGTGTGTGTTTTTGCTTGTATAATAACAAAACAAACTTCATATTAATGTAGGCATAGATCTTAATGCAGCATGTGTAAATCTGGAGATTATGGCATTTTCCCGACACACTTCATTTTGTTATTATACAAGCAGAGCTGAATGCTCTTTCCCTCTCTCTCTCATTGTAACCTGTCTATCCACAGTGCAGATACAGTATTTGTTTTTAACAGGGCTACTGCAGGCACTCCCTGTTCAGAGGTATCTTGCATTCGCCTAGGGCCGTTTAAAACCATTATTCCTTTTGGAACCATTTAGAAATGTTACATTCAGGACTGGCTCTAGGCACCAGCAAACCAAGCATGTGCTTTTTTTTTTTTTTGGCTTGGGACAGCAAAAAACCTAGAGCTGGCCCTGGTTACATTGTGCTACTTAGTGGCTTTTGCCCCATCTCATGATGATAATGATAAATAATGAGTGTAATAGAACTAAAGAACTGTCCTTCATTAAAAACATTGCAATAATTAAAAGAATTAAAATAGTAAAACTACCTTTGAAAAAATAAAATCAAAGGGATCTAGAAAAAACAAAAGGGAAAAATGGGTAAAAGGACAGAGAGACATGAATATAGGGTCCACAATTCTTACAGTAACAAATAAACCTTCATAGCAAGAAGTTTTAAGGTGTTTTATAAAAGTCAGGGAGAGCTTGATGGAGAACCTATAGGGAGAACCAATTCCCATATTTTAGACCCACCCTAAGAAGCAGAGGTAGGGAATTTAAATGATAGCTAGTGCCTGACCACAGAGACCCACCAACCTGAGGCTGAAGCTAGAATTGACTTTGAGACCATTAAGGGCTTTAAAAATCAAAGGTGCTATCTTAAAATCAATCCACTGCAGCAGGCAGCTGATGAGAAGCACACAGAGTGGCCCTTTCATGGTAATAGTAGCTATAGCCAGAGGGCATATGTGCCGTCCTGGCTGCATTCTGAACAAGCTGCCAGGACTGGAGAAACCCTGCTAAGTGAGGATTATAGTAACTGAGGCATGTGATCCTGAGGACAAGTGTTGCGGTTGTGAGGTCCTCACAGGATAAAGAGGGACCGGCAGGCCACCCCCCGCGGCTTGCCACCCCAAGCACGCGCTTGGTGCGCTGGTGCCTGGAGCTGCCCCTGCTCATTACTGTAATCCTGGCCCTGCCTTCTTCCACAGCCTTTCATAAAGCTACCTAGAAATAGCTTTCTAGTATTTAAAGAGGAGTTAGCAGCCGCATTGACCACTAGCAGTTGGGAATTCCAAACTATGGGCTGTTTTCTGTTCTAGGAGTGCAGGAAGTGACATGGAGGGACCCAGCTAGGTTCCCTCTTAAGGGCTCCTAGCCAGCACACACTGCTTTACCACCTTTATGGACATTCCCTGTTGGCCAGTGTAGCGGGAGGTTAGGAGGCCTGCTCCCTCCCTTACCTCTCCCTGACCGCTAGTACCTGTGGGAGTGCTAGGAAAGAGGAGGTCCTACTTTCCCATTAGAGCTCTGATCAGCTCCTGTGCAGGGGCATGGAGAGGGGGTTCTGTGTAGGAGCTGGTCAATGTCTTTATATTAGTAGCCCTAGCAGAGGAGTAGCCTAAAGCTGAAAAGGCTTACAGGAATTGAAGAGTCAGGGGCTGATTGAGTCAATTAAAGAGTGACTTGCTACAGAAAATTCCATCCAGGTGATCAGTTACCCTTTTGTTCCATTGGAACTATCGATTCCAGCATCATCAGGAAAGGCAGAGTGGGGCGCTAGCATTTTGGAGAAGTTATACCTAGGATTACGACCTGACCAATATTTGACCATTCTGGCTGCTTTTCTGTGGATTTGCCAGTTGCCAGAAAAATAATTAAATCTGCTGGGTTATTTATGTGGGTCTAAAGATTTGCATTATTATCACAATGCACTGGGATATCTAATGTTAAAAGTTTCTGTGTCCAGGTAAAGATGCTGCAGTGTTCCCATGTCTTCAGTAAGAAAATGATGTTATCAATCTTATCTATATGTGTGTTCTCTCTGGATTCTATATATGGCTGTTGAAGGGGGAGGGAGGTTGCGGTGTTGCCTTGTAGAGGGTAGGGTGTGCCTTTTTTGCATTTCAAAGGTGGTAACCTTAGTTATACTCTACCAAGTGACTCACTCCTTTAAACCCCCATGTGACACAGATCAAATTTTTTACATGTACAAAATTGGATTTTCTAACTGCTAGCCCTGCGAACTCAGCGTGGAGTATCCCAGTGTCAGACTTAGTTCTTTCTGGCTTGTACATCACAAGTAATACAAATTTGCCAACTGGAACCTGGTTAACAATTCTGATGATAATGTGCAAGTCAGGAAAGAATTAGCTTATTCTCCCTTAGCAGTATGGGCTCTGCAGTATAAATAGCAAAGAGTGGTTAAAAACTAGTTTGTGTTTCTAGGAACTTAGTATGGCCTTCATCACTGCAGAAGCTGAGCGCCTTATAAACAGTGACAATACACCTGTGAGGTAGAGCAGTAGTGTTATCCCCAAGAGCTGGTACGTCTGCACTGGAGAGTGAGAGAGAGAGAGAGAGAGAGAGTTATAAGAGGTAATTTCCCAAGGCCCAGGTAGCATTGTCTGTTTCAGAGACATCATTCTTCTATTGTGAGGCTAGTGCTCAGGCATGTGCCTTCTCCCTATTCCTTTATCAAAGGAGGCGTAATTGGGCCCTGAGTATCAGTAGCATTGTCTTCTAGCTCAGAAAAAATACTGAGAAGAAATAAACTACACATTTCCTATTTAAAAATAGATCTGACCTGTCAAAGAAAAGCTAAATGAACAGAACAGTGAGTGTTAAATTTGCTCTTAAATAGCGAATCACTTAGGGCCAAATCCTACTTGCCTTACTAATCTAAGTATTCCAATTACAGCAGCTGGTACTCTACTCATATGAATAAAGTGTATAGATTGTACTTTTCAGCATGCTCGTTCTTTGATTGAAATATATAAATTTTACTTTAAAATCTTCACTATAAATGTAAGATGCTATGTAGTTTCAGAAATTTTTAGCAGCTGCCTATTGCATTGTTATAAATAATTAACAGCACATTCATCATAGATGATTCAGATTACTTGCCTGTCTTTAGTATCAGTTTGACCTTTAAAGTATTCTTCTGCAGTTGGACTGTAATTTAAAAACAACACGTAAAAGTCTATTTGTCAGTCTCTTTCAGACATTTCCATGTTCCCTATATATTATTCAAATAGCTTTGGTTTATTTGGGAGAATATCAATAGTATTTTTTAACAGTGACTTATTTTGCAGTGGGTGTTACAAGAAATTTTGTTTTTGATCTCTAAAAGGTCAGCAAATATATTTACTAGTGTTTATTCTGAAATGTATAAAATATATCATTTGACGAAAAATGTAGACTTGAAGAAAAATGTAGTACATTAATCAATGTGCTGTGAAAGGAAATATTAAATTGAAAATGTTATCGAAAATGAAGATCTTGGCCTTCGTGGAAAAAGTTTGTGTTAGTCACTCATTTTTCTTCCAAAAAGTAGATAATCAGAAATATTTCAGCATATTGTTAAACTATTACCCAGCATGAGCAAAAATTAGTAAGAGGACAAAGTCTGTAAAACAGATTGCCTATTAAAGTTAAGGTGAGCAAAAATACTAATCTCAACAAATGAGGCATATATAAAATTACTCCGCTTGCACAATGATGGGAAAGTGATGATATTGATTAATATGGCCTGCTAGAAACTCTGAAAGGCATCAAGATATGAGGATCTGATTAGCATCACTTGCATTACCGTATTAGGAAATGCTCCAGGGCCTAACACAATGGAAGACTGATGACAGAGTCTAATGCTCCTCTGCAGCTTTCTAGCAGTTACATTATTCAGCAATCTACTGCAGTTTTTGAGTGCAAATACTGATTGAACTGGGCAGACTTAGGCAGACAAGCAACCAGAAAATGTCTCCCATAATGCACAAAGCCTTAAATGGAAGCACAGATTTGTAATGATAGGGTTGCCAACCCTCCAGGATTGGCCTGGAGTCTCCAGGAATTAAAGATCAATCTTTAATTAAATGTCATGTGATGAAATCTCCAGGAATACATCCAACCCAAACTGGCAACCCTATGTAATGAACATTTTTTAATGTGCACTGACCTTTTAGGAATATGCACTATTAATATAAAACTTAACACAGAAAGCTCCTGTTGCTGCTTCCGAAGACCAACACTTTTCCTTTCTTACCTGGACTATTTTCTCATTATGTGCAAAATTCTAGAAAAGAATATTAATGTTGTAGTTTTTCTTCCTCTGAGAACAGGAGAACTCACTTTGGTATCATATCTAGGATAAGCTAATCTAGTTAGTGAAAGAATTTAGGGCCTGGTCCTGCATTTGTTTATGCAAGTAAGGATTTGAGGATTCCTATTGAGTCCACAGTCTCTTAGACCAGGGGTCGGCAACCTTTCGCACGTGGCCCATCAGGGTAATCCGCTGGCAGGCCATGAAACATTTTGTTTACATTGACCATCCGCAGGCATGGCCCCTCGCAGCTCCCAGTGGCTGCGGTTCACCGTTCCTGGCCGGTGGGAGCTGTGGGAAGCCGTGGGCTACGTGCCGAAGATTGCCGACCCCTGTCTTAGACTGTTACAGAAACAATGACACCATAGAAATACTAATGGGCTGGGCCTTAAACTGCTTATTATAGGGGAACCTGGTAATGACTCCTATATTTAGGTTGCTTAATATTTTCCATTGTAAAGGAAACTTTTCTTTGAGAAGGTCTTGCATCCTTACTGATTTCAGCAGGCCTGTGATACTCAGCAGGGAGCATTTCCTTCTTCTACAGAATTGCGTTTTCTTTGTCCTATGAAATTCTACTCAGGTTTGCCTGAGTGTTAAATATCACCATTTCCCTCTCTCTGTTGAGTTCCTGCCAGCCTGCCCAAATCTTTGAACGTACCGAAGTCAGGCTCATGCTGCCACAAAAGCAGCAGTGGCAGCAGCTCCCACTACATGGAGAAGACCAGGGAGCTCTCAGAACAGCTGTAGTAGAAGGAGGAAAAAAACTCACTGTGCTCCCCCATCCCTCCACTGTAAACACTAAGACCCAACATATGGCCATAGTGGCACATTTACTTCCCACTCCTTCTGAGGTCACCACATGGGGCAGGAGAGAGAGGTTGATCAGCTGGGCTCCCCACAACTATGTTCTGGACTCAGCACAATGGCACCAGAGGCCAATCTCTCCCTCATGGGGCAACACATGGGAGAGGAACTCCCCAAACTGTGGGAGTGGGGATGGTGGTAGAGGGGGGAAGGAAAGAGTAAGGCTAGACTGGACTTATTCTTTAGTCCTGGCCATTCTCTGGGACCAGCACCAGTATCTAGCAACCAATTGTCACCTCTGGGAAAATAATGTTCTCTTGCTGCCTGTTCATCTGGTTGGTCCTGTAGCTCAAGTGTTACAGTAGTAAAGGTTCATACCTCTAGCCTGATGATGATGTGCAATAGGGGGTTGTTAGAGGTGCACATAATAGAATTTGTTTTATCTTTTTCTTAAAAAAAACCCCAGGAAATCACACAAACACTTATACACACAAACCTATGATAAATAACATTATTTAGATTGAAAACTCAAACACTCAAAAGCTAGGAAAAACCAGAAGTAAGGTACCTTAATTCGGACCCTTTGTGCATCTGATACAGTCTTTAATTACATGAGCACATGCTACTTTTTCCACAGGACTCCCGCCTTATTCAATGCACAGGATGGATGTGCAAGGGAGCAGAATTAAGGTTGAATAGGAATGCATGAATGTGGCTTTTCCTAACTTTTGAAGATAGGTTTAATATAGTTTTTTTTCAGTGTGTGATATATTTAATGGTTGAAGGTTTTAGTATTAATTAAATAAACAAATTGTAGTGTCTGTGACAGGTTCCGGATTGTTAGCCTGAACTGCCCCTTAGAAAAGTTAGTATCTATATTATAGCCACTGCCACCAATGGTAGCAGTGGTACTGAGTTACTGGTGTAGTTGAGAGTCAGGTATTATTAACACTGTGCTATGCTCTGTGCCCCTGGCTGTGGGAGCTACTGGTACTTCTGAGGAAGACCTCTATAGAAATCATATGGACCGTCCCGATGTGCACAAAAAATAGCACATATGGCAGGCAAACAGCTTGGCTTAACAGTGAAATCTTCGGTGAGCTTAAACACAAAAAGGAAGGTTACAAGAAGTGGAAACTTGGTCAGATGACTAGGGAGGAGTATAAAAATATTGCCCGAGCATGCAGGAAGGCCAAAACACAACTGGAGTTGCAGCTAGCAAGGGATGTGAAGGGTAACAAGAAGGGTTTCTACAGGTATGTTAGCAACAAGAAAAAGGTCAGGGAAAGTGTGGGACCCTTAATGAATGGGGGAGGCAACCTACTGACAGAGGATGTTGAAAAAGCTGAAGTACTCAAAGCTTTTTTTGCCTTGGTCTTCACAGACAAGGTCAGCTCCCACACTGCTGTCCTGGGCAACACAATATGGGGAGGAGGTGAGCAGCCCTCAGTGATGAAAGAACAGGTTAAGGACTAGTTAGAAAAGCTGGACATGCACAAGTCCATGGGTCTAGATCTGATGTGATTACAGAGCCATTGGCCATTATCTTTGAAAACATGTGGCGATTGGGGGAGGTCCTGGACGATTGGAAAAAGGCAAATATAGTGCCCATCTTTAAAAAAGGGAAGAGGGAGAACCTGGGGAACTACAGAGTGATCAGCCTCACCTCAGTCCCTGGAAAAATCATGGAGCAGATCCTCAAGAAAACCATTTTGAAGCACTTGGAGGAGAGGAAGGTGATAAGGAACAGTCAACATGGATTCACAAAGGGCAAGTCATGCCTGACCAACCTGATTGCCTTCTATGATGAGATAACTGATTCTGTGGATATGGGGAAAGCAGTGGAAACAATTCCGTTTTTTTAGCAAAGTTTTTGATACAGTCTCCCACAGTATTCTTGCCAGCAAGTTAAAAAAGTATGGATTGGATGAATGGACTATAAGGTGGACAGAAAGCTGGCTAGACTGTCAGGCTCAATGGGTAGTGATCAACGGCTCGATGTCTAGTTGGCAGCCAGTATCAAGCGGAGTGCCCCAGTGTTCGGTCCTGGGTCTGATTTTGTTCAACATCTTTATTAATGATCTGGACGATAGGATAGATTGCACCCTCAGCAAGTTTGTGGATGACACTAAGTTGGGGGGAGAGGGACCTAGACAAATTGGAGAATTGGGCCAAAAGAAATCTGATGAGGTTCAACAAGGACAAGTGCAGAGTCCTGCACTTAGGACAGAAGAATCCCATGCACTGCTATCGACTGGGGACCGATTGGCTAAGCAGCAGTTCTGCAGAAAAGGACCTGGAGATTACAGTGGATGAGAAGCTAAATATGAGTCAGCAGTGTGCCCTTGTTGCCAAGAAGGCTAACGGCATATTGGGCTGCATTAGTAGGAGCATTGTCAGCAGATTGAGGGAAGTGATTATTCCCCTCTATTTGGCCCACATCTGGAGTATTGCATCCAGTTTTGGTCCCCCCACTACAGAAAGGATATGGACAAATTGGAAGAATCCAACGGAGGGCAACATAAATGATCAGGCGGCCGGGGCACATGACTTACGAAGAGAGGCTGAGGAAACTGGGCTTGGTTAGTCTGCAGAAGAGAAGAGTGAGGGGGGATTTGATAGCAGCCTTCAATTACCTGAAACGGGGTTCCAAAGAGGATGGCGCTAGGCTGTTCTCAGTGGTGGCAGATGACAGAACAAGAAACAATGGTCTCAGATTGCAGTGGGGGAGGTCTAGGTTGGATATTAGGAAACACTATTTCACTAGGAGGGTGGTGAAGCACTGGAATGGGTTACCTAGGAAGATGGTGGAATCTCCATCCTTAGAGGTTTTTAAGGCCCGGCTTGATAAAGCCCTGGATGGGATGATTTAGTTGGTGTTGGTCCTGCTCTGAGCAGGGGTTTGGACTAGACTTCCTGAGGTCTCTTCCAACCCTAATCTTCTCTGATTCTTCTATGATTCTATCTCTGATGGGTTGGAAGGGGACGTTGTCACTTAAGCTACATTAGAGTCATGAGACTTAGATAACCAGATGACTTTTCACCTAATGAAAACCTCCTTTCCTAACTGAAAAATGACAATATAAGAACGATAAGAATGATCATGTTGGGTCAGACCAATGGTCCAACTAGTCCAGTGTCCTGTCTTCTGACAGTGGCCAGTGCCAGATGCTTCAGAGTGAATGAACTGAACAGGACAATTATTGAGTGATACATCTCCTGTCGTCCTGTTGGTCCTGCTTTGAGCAGGGGTTTGGACTGGATGACTTCCTGAGCTCTCTTCCAACCCTAATATTCTATAATTCTGTGGCTTTATCTTCACTATGGATCAGAGTAAATGGAACAGATTCATGGAGAAGTTTGCATTCCATGTGCTTCTGCTGGTTCCCATTCCAACACTTTCTCTTCAGGTCTTGACACATGGGGATGAAAGTATTTTAAACCTTTTTAGAACAGCGTGCCACTATAGGGATCTGCTGGAAAGACAAAATGACCAACCGTGAGGTTCTCCAAAAATCAAATGCCACAAGCATCGAGGCAATGCTGATAAAAGACCAACTATGCTGGGTTGGACACATCATTAGGATGCCTGAACATCGACTCCCCAGAAAAATTTTCTATGGAGACGTGGCACAAGGACATCGGAATCAAGGCCGCCCCAGAATGTGCTACAGGGACAGCATCAAGAACATCATACACTTTGATACAATAAAACCAGATGATCTCGAGAAGGCTGTGTCAACTAGATCAGCATGGTGACACACAACACTCAGAGCTTTCCAAGCCTTTGAAGAGGATAGAAATAATCGATTGTTAGGTGCAAGAAAAAAGCATCATACCACTGCTATAACTACCAAGATGCTCACCAATGACTTTGTCTGCCCGATCAGCTCAGATCAGCATACGCGTCATGCTTTGGACTTCAGAGTCACTCCAGAATCAACAAAAAGAGAGAGCATGAAAAGAGGGAGGCAGCGGGGAGGCAATGGGACACTACACTCCTAAAAATGTCTGTGTAGATAGGGAGGCACCGCTTGGGTGTGTAGAGAATTGTGCTGGGCATATATCCTAAGGTTATGGCTTGTCTTTACTCACATAAGCAAGCCACACTGTCTATACTGCTGTTTATACCCATTGCTAGGCGGGTGTGCAGTGCATATACTTTACACGCCACCGTAAGTGTAAATATTGCCTTAGGGTATGTCTTCACTACCCGCCATATCGGCGGGCAGCAATCGATTTATCTGGGATCGATATATCGCGTCTCATTAAGATGCGATATATCGATCCCCGAACGCGCTCACCCTCGACTCCGGAACTCCACCAGAGCGAGCGGCAGTAGCGCAGTCAACGGGGGAGCCGCGGCCATCGATCCTGCGCCGTGTGGACCCCAGGTAATTTGATCCAAGATATTTCGACTTCAGCTACGCTATTCATGTAGCTGAAGTTGCGTATCTTGGATCGATCCCCTCCCCAGTGTAGATCAGCCCTTAGTGAGAGGCAGGCCCTGCCCTGAAAAGCCTATGTTCTAAACAGACAAGACAGACGAAGGATGGGCGATGAAGCAGGAAGCTTTTTTTGTTATAACAGTAACTTTAGAAAAGAGCCAGAGATCCCAGTTAAGTTTGTCAGCCATACCTATACAGTCTGGAAAACCCACTGTACCTACTTTATTCACTCTCCTCATTTTGGCTGGAGACCCCACATTGCAAAAGTATATTGACCACAGACTCCAGAGGATCTTATATAAGCCTACTTATGCAGCAGAGTTGGGAATTTACTTGGGCCCTGAACACAGGGAGGGGTATGTGTGTGTGTGTGTGTGTGTGTGTGTATTGCTCTTACATGGCAGCCTCACCACATGGTTAGATGCTGGGTTATTGTTATTTTTCCCTAGGAGTATATAAGAAAAGAAGTCCAGTGTAGCTAGAATGATTTAGAACATGGCAAAACAGGTTGAGTGCAACAGTACAAAAGAACAGAATATAGGCACTTAGTGGAGGATCCAGATGGCTCATGCTGCCTTGTTCTTTCAGCACTGTAGAGCTGCTTAAAATGTGCTGCTAAGCATAATCAGAATGATCCATCAGGCCAGAGACAATGCACATTACTCAAAAGTCAAAAATGGCTTAGTAGTTACATTTTTCTTATGTAAAAAGCAACAGAGGGTCCTGTGGCACCTCTAAGACAAACAGAAGTATTGGAGCATAAGCTTTCGTGGGTGAATGCCCACTTCATCATCTTATGGTCCTCTTTTCTAATATATTAAACTTACCGTGCAAGTTGCCTAGCATCTTAGAGCCCAGTCCTTCAAGCATTTGTGTATGTGCCAAACTTTAAGCACATGAGTGGCTCCATTGACTTCAGTGGGACTTTGCTCAAGTGCTTAAAATTAAGCATGTGTGTAAGTGTTTGCAGAATTGGGGCCTTGGTTCTTGTTTTAAAGGGCAGAACTGTGCAAAATATTCATAACAAAATTGGAATCACAAGAGACTCACCTGCACTGGGGGCCTTGTCTCTGGCTTGAAACTCAGGCCATGTTCACAGAAAGATTTCAATTAAATTTGGCTTTTGGAATCTGTATCTCATGAATTGTGAAACAAATTCATGTGGATCAAAACCATAGAAAATGTTGTGAGAATCCCTGAGAAGAGAAATGATCCAGTCTTGTATAACTCTAGTAAAGAGCACAGACCCACTAATGCTAACCCTAATGAAAATTGACCACAGCATTTAACAGCATCTCAGTGTGACTCCCTTATTCTGCTGATCCTTGGGTGCACTGCCACATCCAGTTATATTAGTAATCTCAAAAGTAGTTATAAGCTGCTGCACTTGTTACAGGTTGAAAAATAAAGAGTGTAATTAGTGCACTAGCAGACAAATAAGCAGCACTAACTCTGAGAAAAAGTTCCAGGTCCTTCAGACATCTCCTAACTTCTTATCTTTCCTTTGAGTTGTTCAATCACATGGCTATTAAATTTGCAGCTATTAAAATATGCTGAAATAGAGGTAGGGGTGAATATAGTAAGATGTAATTTTTCAAAAATTTCAGCCCTTGCAAATGTTTGAAGAGAGGCAAAGAGGTGAGGCTTTCTGAAGATAAGACACTGAGCAACACTGTTATCAAGTGTCCGTTCCTTAATGACTTGGACTATACAAAGGAGTAGGTGGAATAAGAACACCCTTACAGTCCTGCACAGGCTACCCAAATGTTTGGTTCTAACATTAGGAGTAAGTGGAGCTAGTTGCCTGTTTACTACTTCCTGGGTGAGGAGGAATAGGGAATGGTGAACCTTCGACTGCACCTCTTTTTCTTGAGGCCAGAGTGATCGAGCCAGCATCAGGTGATATATATGCCAGCAGTAGATTACTACGCCCTTCCCACCTGCCTGGCAGCCAGGAGGAAGTGGAATTAAGCCCTGGTCTACACTATAAGTTTAGGTCAAATTTAGCAGTGTTAGATTGATTTAACCCTGCACCCGTCCACACAACAAAGCCATTTTTGTCGACTTAAAAGGATCTTAAAATCGATTTCTGTACTCCTCCCCAATGAGGGGATTAGCGCTGAAATCGACATCACCAGGTCGAATTTGGGGGTAGTGTGGATGCAATTCGATGGTATTGGCTTCCGGGAGCTATCCCAGAGTGCTCCATTGTGACCGCTCTGGACAGCAGTCTCAACTCAGATGCACTGGCCAGGTAGACAGGAAAAGCCCCGCGAACTTTTGAATTTTATTTCCTGTTTGGCCAGCGTGGCAAGCTGATCAGCACAGGTGACCATGCAGAGCTCATCAGCAGAAGTGACCACGGAGTCCCAGAATCGCAAAGGAGCTCCAGCATGGACCGAATGGGAGGTACTGCATCTGATCTCTGTATGGGGAGATGAATCCGTGTTATCAGAACTCCGTTCCAAAAGACGAAATGCCAAAATATTTGAAAAAAATCTCCAAGGGCATGAAGGACAGAGGCTATAACAGGGACCAGCAGCAGTGCCGTGTGAAACTTAAGGAGCTCAGGCAAGCCTAACAAAAAACCAAAGAGGCAAACAGCCACTCCGGGTCAGATCCCCAGACATGCCGCTTCTATCATGAGCTGCATGCAATTCTAGGGGGTGCCCCCACAACTACCCCACCCCTGTATGTGGACTGCTGCAAGGGAGTCTCACGCAACAGGGATAAGGAAGATGATGATGAGGAGGAGGTTGAAGATAGCGCACAGCAGCCAAGTGGAGAAACCATTCTCCCTGACAGCCAGGAACTATTTATCACCCCGGAGACATTACCCTCCCAACCCGGGCTCCCGGACCTTGAAGGCGGAGAAGGCCCCTCTGGTGAGTGTACCTTTGTAAATATAATACATGGTTTAAAAGCAAGCGTGTTTAATGATTAATTTGCCCTGAAGACGTGGGAGGTATTCGGGGCCACTAAAGCTACTGGAATGCAGTCAAGCAACATCCGTTCTTTATTTCTCTGTGTTATCCTCAGGAGAGTGATATCATTCATGGTCACCTGGTGAAATAGGGGAATTTTATTAAGGGGACATTCAGAGGTGGCCGTTCCTGCTGGGCTTTGTCCCTGTGGCTGAAAAGAAATCATCGCCGCTGTTAGCCACGCAGTGGGGGGAGGGGTGAAGCGATCATCCCAGAGAATTGGCTGTGAGGGGAGGTTTAGTTGGGTTTGTGCTGCACGTTAACCCGAAAACCTTAGCCCCTCCTTTTAAATGGCCAACCCATTTTAAATGGTCAACCCAATTCTCCCTTTTTTTCCTCACGCAGCTGCAAATGTTTCAGCCTACCACTATCATCTCCGTCCCAGAGGCTAGCACAGATAAGAAGGTGAAAAAAATGCACTCGCGATGAAATGTTCTTCGAGGTCATACAGTCCTCCTGCACTGAAAGAGCCCAGCAGAATGCATGGAGGCAAACAATGTCAGAGTCCAGGAAAGCACAAAATGAATGCAAGGACAGGAGGGACGTGTGAGATGAGAGGTGGCGGGAGCAAGAGGAGCGGTGGCGGCAGCATGATGAGAGGAGGCAGGAGGCAATGCTGAGGCTGCTGGAGGATCAAACTGATATGCTCCGGTGTATGGTTGAGGTGCAGGAAAGGCAGCAGAGCACAGACTGCTGCTGCAGCCCCTGTGTAACCAACTGCCCTCCTCCCCAAGTTCCATAGCCTCCTCATCCAGATGCCCAAGAACGTGGGAGGGGGAAGGAGGGCCTCTGGGCACCCAACCAGTCCACCCCAGACGACTGCCCAAGCAACAGAAGGCTGCATTCAATAAGTTTTGAAGTGCAGTGTGGCCTTGTCCTTCCCTCCTCCACCACCCCACCCGGTGCTTCCCTCCTCCACCATCCCTTCCGGGCTACCTTGGCAGTTATCCCCCTATTTCTGTGACTAATTAATAAAGAATGCATGAATTTGAAACAAAAATGACTTTATTGCCTCTGCAAGCGGTGATCGAAGGTGGGAGGGGAGGGCGGTTGGCTTACAGGGAAATAGAGTGAACCAAGGGGGCGGGTTTTCATCAAGGAGAAACAAACAGAACTGTCACACCGTAGCCTGGCCAGTCATGAAACTAGTTTTCAAAGCTTCTCCAATGTGCAGTGCACCCTGCTGTGCTCTTCTAAACGCCCTGCTTTCGGGCTGCGTGTAATCAACGGCCAGGCCTCAATCTCCCACCCTGCCAGAAACGTCTCCCCCTTACTCTCACAGATATTGTGGAGCACACAGGAAGCAGTAATAACGATGGGAATATTGGTTTCGCTGAGGTCTAACCGAGTCAGTAAATTGCTTTTGCAGGTTCTGGTGCTGCATATACTGCAGGATAATGCACAAAGTGTTTACAGTGCTCATAACTGCCGCAGTGATCTGAGCGGGCTCCATGCTTTCCGTGGTATGGCATCTGCAGGAGAGCAGAGTGGCAGCGGAAGCGTGACGATGGTTTGCAGCCCTACTGCGCTATCTCCTGCCAGAGCAGGAGAGCAGAGTGGCAGCAGAAGTAGTCGTTCATTCGGTCAGTGAGGATGGTTTGCAGCCCTACTGTACCTTCAGCTGCCAGAGCAGGAGAGCAGAGTGGCAGCGGAGGCGTGATGATGGTTTTCAGTCCTATTGTACCATCTGCTGCCAGAGCAAGAGAGCAGAGTGGCAGCAGAAGCGTGATGATGGTTTTCATCCCTATTGAATGTCAACCACCAGAGCAGGAGTGCAGAGTGGCAGCAGAAGCGTGACGATGGTTTGCAGCCCTATTGTACAGTCTGCGGCCAGCAGCATCCAGGACACAATAGCGGCGGCTGAGCTGAGCGGGCTGCACGCTTGCCTTGGTATGGCGTCTGTGCGGAAAAAAGGCGTGAAATGATTGTTTGCCCATTGCTCTCATGGAGGGAGGAGTGACTGACAACATGTACCCAAAACCACCCACGACACGTTTTTGCCCAATCAGGCAGTGGGAGCTCAACCCAGAATTCCAATGGGTGGTGGAGACTGTGGGAACTGTGGGATAGCTACCCACAGTGTAATGCTCCGAAAGTCGACGCTAGCCTCGGTACTGTGGACGCACTCCGCCGACTTAATGCGACTTAATGCACTTAGTGGGGACACACACAATCGACCGTATAAAATCGCTTCCTAAAAAATTGACTTCTATAAATTGACCTAATTTCGTAGTGTAGACATACCCTAAGAGGAGTGTCTGAATCATGATACCTAGCAAGGTTACTCTGCAGATGGAGCCAATTCACACCACCCTTTGCTGAAGGCTGTGCCTAAAGCCACAAGTCACCCCTAAAGTCATCCCTCTGATGAGTTTTTCAAATAATGCTGTGTTTAAGTTAGCAGGGTGTAATTAAAAAGAAAATCTGAAAAGTTTCTTAACAGTTGAAAACTGCCTGTCCCCCATTTTTGGATAACACAAGAATGACTGAACAGGTTTTCATGGATTTTTCCAAAATAATTCTGAGAAAATGAATGAAAAGGGGTGTTTGGATTGGAAGGGCCACCTCACTATTAACTGTCACATTGTTAGTGTGGCACTATGACATGGTGCATAAATGCACTGGAAATCCCCAAAGGACCAGAACAACCAGTAGGAAAAATCCTGACTGCACAAAACTGTGACAAAGCAGTATAGATTTGTTTAGATTTGCTGTTTGTGCATGTACTATGGAAACATCCATCCACATTTGATTAGGAGGAAGAAAATCCAGCATTGACAATACATTTTGAAAATAATGAAAGCTTCTTATTACATACTGTGTCTTAGTGATACAGTCGCTTAACAGATTAGGTCTTTAGCTAAGGTCTGAAAAACAATTCCCTACAGTTCAGAAAACAGATTGAGGATTTTTCCAGTCATTTATTATAAGTATGTGTTTTGAAAATTATCAAGAAACTAACTAAATAATCTTACAAAGACAGAAAGTTGGAAAGCTTTCTTAAAAAATTGTAATGCATAGAAAAAGTCATGAGGCTAAAGGCTAACACACAACCTGATTACCTCTAATCTCTCATCTTGTCTAAATGGTAATTCTGATAAATTTAACATCAACCAAAGACACCGTGGGGGTGGAAACCTTTCCTGGGAAATGCCCAAGAACAGAAATGGATTTTTGAGTTAGATGAACAAAATTAAAAACAAATTTATTTTCAGTTCTTAAAAATTAAAGTTTAGAGGAGAGATCCTCCGCCTGGAGAAAAGACTATGGGCAGGTCTTCACTATGGGGGGGGGAAGGGGATCGATTTAAGATACGCAAATTCAGCTACGCGAATAGCGTAGCTGAATTCGACCTATCGGAGCCGACTTACCCCGCTGTGAGGACGGCAGCAAAATCGACCTCCGCGGCTCCCCGTCGACGGCACTTACTCCCACCTTCGCTGGTGGAGTAAGAGCGTTGATTCGGGGATCGATTGTCGTGTCCCGACGAGACGCGATAATTCGATCCCTGAGAGATCAATTTCTACCCGCCGATTCAGGCGGGTAGTGTAGACCTAGCCTATGATAGTAGAAACTAGTGAATGAAGATTGGAGACACTTAAAAAATCCTTTTGATGAGGCACAAAAAATTGCTTGTCAAAGGGATAATTAAGTTTTTTTTGTAACTCAGATTGCAATGTAAAATAAAATATGCTTCGAAAGAGGGGCCATATTGATAATAATTCTCTCTGCATTATGGGTAGTTCATGCTCCATGTATTGTAGATTTGGAGTTCCCCATAAAGAAGATTGTTGTTTTTTTTAAAACAAATGATTTGTGCTTCAAAGGGATAGTTACCAGTATAACAAAGTACCCAACTGAGTAAGCAGTTTGATACCTAGACTATACTGTTGGTTAAACAAATAAACATTGTGACCGGGTACACAGGGTATATTTGAAATGACAGAAGTTAGTGATGTAAAGAAGAAATAACACAAGGATATAGGCAGGACGTTGTTATAGTGATAGGCAGAAGACCATGCGTGTGCAATAAATCAGTTTGTAAACAAGTTCTGGACAGACACTGGTGGACCAAACTGTGTATAGAGCTTGAAGTGGCATTGTTGTATGTGAGTAAGCACATAAGGCATTTGGTGTCATATGTCATAGTCTGTCATATTTCATGGGGCTGGAATAATGTCCTGTTAGTTTGCAAGGGTGGTCTCTGCTTTCCCTTTAATATTTTTCTTAAGCACCTGTTCAAAGTGCCAATATAATTGAATTGCTTTAGACGTGGTCTTCTGCCAAGAGTAGAACAGTATTGTGCACCCTGGGTCGAATTCAGCTCCCAGCCCCAGTGCCACTGGTGTAACTCTACTGAAATCTCATTTACTCCAGCTGTGAATACTGTAACTGAGGGCAGACTTTTGGAAATACTATGCTCGTAAGTAAAGAGGTTGCATAGATGGTTGTTCTCTTTGTATTGGTGTCCATGTATTTCAAACAAATGGTGCTGGATGAGAAAATGTCATGTTGGGGGTACCTGTTCTTGGGTGCCTTGGAGAGAAGGGCTCTGACCTCAGTGAAGGCTAAGTCGCGACAGAAGTAATGGATCATCTATCAGATCATTGAAGTCAATGGAAAAAACTGCCACTGATTTCACTGGTTGTTGGACTAGGTTCTCAGACAAGAGCGAAAGGGGTTATGAGCCCTTTTCTAAACATTGCCATGAAGGAGTTGGTGAATATGGGCATGGGGAGAGCCAACTATGCTGAGGAATTCTTGGCTTTATAGGGGAAAATGAAAGCAAACAAGAGTCCGCCATAGAAATAAAAACGTAATTATACCAGTTGTAAAAAAATATAAGTGCTTGAAATAAGCAAAGAAGTCCCCATTTTAAAAATAGTTTTTCTAAATATTTCTAGTAGCGAATGCCCACAGACTCCCTTATGTTGACCTTTGGCCTTTTACACTCACCATAAGCAATATCTCAGGTGCCTTATGCTATAAACCATGGTTGCTCAGAGTGATGCATGTGAAATACAGGCATTTAGCTGAATTGATCGGGCATCAAAAGAAAACAGCGTAGGCCAAATCCTCAATTGGTGTAAATGGGCATAATTCCACTGAAGTCAGTGGAGTTACTCTGGTTTACACCAGCTGAAGATCTGGGGGGACTTCTCAATTAGTAGAGTCTGGAATTAGTCTTTTGCATGCACCTCATTTGTCAATCATATTTAGAAGATGATATGTCCAGAACATAGTCCTCAAGGTACTGAAAAGGATAGAGGGTGGGGTGGGGCCATGTATTTTCACAAAACATCCAAAAGATCATCACTGTCTCAAAAGCAGAAATAAAATTACTACTCAGCATGAAACTGACTTCTTGGGAATGAGAGTGATGTATGTTTGAAAGACTATGCTGGTGGTTCCAGAATGTTTTACTTAGGTTATTCATTACCTTCTTTTTGTTTGTTTTCTGTGAGACATAGTGTGACAGGTTGGATCACAGAAACCCTCTTGCGAGCTGCCATGCTATGTGCCAAGACTACTTCTGCCGCTGCTTTCCCTGCCAGCTCGGGACCCCAGCACCTTGTCTTGCTGAGCCAGACATTCCCGTCTGCTCCAACAAAGACTCAGGGTCTGAATTACTTGCTCCAAAGCTGCAGGTTTACCTGAAAGCAGCGAACAGAAGTGTTCCTGTCTTTCACACTCAGATGCCCAACTCCCAATGGGGTCTAAACCCAAATAAATCCGTTTTACCCTGTATAAAGCTTATACAGGGTAAACTCATAAATTGTTTGCCCTCTATAACACTGATAGAGAGATATGCACAGTTGTTTGCTCCCCCAGGTATTAATACATGCTCTGAGTTAATTAATAAGTAAAAGGTGATTTTATTAAACACAGAAAGTAGGATTTAAGTGGCACCAAGTTCACAGACAGAACAAAGTAAGTCACCAAGCAAAATAAAATAAAACGCACAAATCTATGCCTAATCAAACTGAATACAGATAAGATCCTCACCAGTTCCAGAATGCTCCCTTTTACAGACTAATCTTCTTTTAGCCTGGGTCCAGCAATCACTCACACCCCTTGCACACTGTCCTTTCTTCCAGTTTCTTTCAAGTACCCTGGGTAGTGGAGAGGCTCTCTCTTTAGCCAGCTGAAGACAAAATGAAGGGGTCTCCCAGGGGTTTAAATAGATTTTCTCTTGTGGGTGGAGACCCCCTCCTCACTTCTATGCAAAGTCCAGCTCCAAGATGGAGTTCTGGAGTCACCTGGGCAAGTCACTTGTCCATACATGACTCACAGTTTCTTACCAGGTAGCAGCCATGGGTCACATGCTACCTTGAAGGTTCTCAAGTAGACTTCTTATGTGGGTTGGAGCATTCCAAGATTCATTGCCCTTTAAGTGTCGCTTGATTAGGTACTTAACTTCAACATTCCTTGCTCCAGGAACTGACCAAATGCTCTACTAAGGTTATTTAGAAATCAAGCCAGTACACAGCCAATATTCATAACCTCGAATACAAAAATGATACATGCATACAAATAGGATTAATACATTCAGTAGATCATAACCTTTATGGAGATATGTTACATGGCATATGTAGCATAAAACACATTCTAAGCATATTTCCATAAAGCCTTATGAGAGGTACCGTCACACACAGAATGGCAAAAGTAGAGAGAAAATTTACTCTGGTACTAAGAGCTTGTTGGGTAGAAATCTTTTGTGATTTGTTTGCATAGGGATCTGAGCTTTGTTCTTGACAATGAGCTTTTGAAAAGAGACATCATATTCTTTGTTTCTCACCATAGTTGTTACTACCAGTGTGGGAAAAGATTAGGGTAAATAGAGAAGGAAGAGAGGGAAGAAAACAGTGACAGTTCTAAACATATGCCTGTTATGCCCTTTAGAACTGTAAAATAATAGGGATGATCAAGGGGGGATATTTCCTGGCTGCTAATGAGGTGTTATTTGTATTCCTCTTGTGACAAATACAGAAGGACCCCTAGGATTATGGGAAGAAGGGACACAAGAACTTGGGAAATGTTCAAAACTCCTCTTGAGAAAATGAAAATAAAACTGAATGGCAAATTTAAGATATGGGGGCTGTTCCTGCTCCCATTGAGGTCACTGGGAGTGTCACATTAGCTTCCCCTGGAACAGGATCAGGTCACGCTGTCTGAGATTCTGTGATCTCTACTACTTGTATTCAGTTCACTGCTGCTCTTAAAAACTCTGCTTAACTGGATGGAGGTTTAATTAACTTCTGTGTTGAATATAAATATCACAGAAGTCACATGGATCAAATTGAATTTCTTTCCTGAAACAGGATTTCAGGGCTTTGCATTTTGCTTGCTGGCATATTTACCTTGTAAGAGGAGCTCTCCATCTGTAATAATTGTAATAATATGAGGTATGGAATGCTGCATCACTCTATACTGTACTGTGGAGAAAATGATTTTTGTGGCTCCATTCTACATATTGTATATTGATGGTTTGTGAAACAAAGATCTAGACAAAGAAGTGTCAAAATTACACAAATGTGGATATCTGGGGCCAGACTCTAGCCCAAGACACACACACACACAAGTTCCATGCACATGAATAACCAAGGGCACAATTTAGCCCTCATTCTTTACTTTAAGTAAATTAATGGATGGTTGTTAGTTAATAGACATAAGCTGGTTGAGAGTGTGCTAAAATGGCTCCATTCTCATGTGACAGCTTAGTGGATCAGGAATTATGTTTTAGCTCTTTACAATTTGGAGGTGGTAAAATCTTGTGCATCTTTCTGCTTCTGCTGCTGCCGCCTTCTGCTCCTCCTCCTCCTCCTCCTCCTGTATTCTAGGTCTCATTTATTTCACTAATCAAAATACAGTCCTTTTTTCTCAATAGCAAGCTATACAAAATGACGATGTGATGGAAAAGGACATTTCCAAATGATGCTTAAATCAGCATTTGCATTTAGCTTAGACAGTTGTCTGGGAGAGAATCAAATGTGGCAAAATTGCAAAGAGTTCACCTATGTAAGGGCTTCTTGTGAAAGGATTTTTAGAACAACCTTGAAGACCCTCTCCAAATGGGAAAATCTCTCTCCCTTCATTTCCAGATTATACCCTAAAATTGTTTAGAAAATGCAAATGTGTACTAATCGCTTTCAGTATCATCGTTGTTGCTGCTTGTATTGTGTTACAGATGTTTAACATACAAGGCAGAGCTACTGCTCTAGGCTAATTTGAAGGCTGAAATAAAAGATAAGTTCAGTAAAGTTTAATTGGCTAAACTGTAGAATGTGATACTACCAATTCAATTAGTATATAAGTAAAAGGGTGAGCAGAGGAGAAGATGCCTGAAATCATTAAATTATGTTTGCTGAGGTAGAAAGTTTCAGTAGCTGAAATTGTTAAATAATTTTCTAAAAATCCAGTATGTACAAGAAATTGAGCAAGGTTTGATTTATTTTAAGCTCAGATGAATATAATGTGAAAACCTATTGCAGGTTCTTGGAACTAGCCAGAGACCGCAGTCAGTTTAATAAAAGATACAGATACTTGTACCATGATAAAGTGTTGCTTCATGCATGAAATAGATGTCCTAGTTCCGTGTCAGTGATTTGGTGCTGTATTGCCCTAAAAATGTGCAACCAACACGCAGAATCAGTTTTTAGTGGATTATTCACTTATCACTTGTTTAGTTTGCACACTCTGGGATGTTACTTGATTGAAAAAATGACTGAAATACACTAAGAACGAAGTAAGGAAAATTTATTAAAATGTACTTTTCACAGCTATAGAACTTCAATATTTTCCTTGAGATATTTTAGGAACCCAGTCTTGTAGCCTTTTATGGCAGCCTGCTAAAATTACCATTGTGGCTTATTTTATTCTGATTCAATTTCAAGGTGGTGGTTCTGTTCTTTAAAGCCCTCAGTGGGCCTAATTTGAACTCTCTCTAGGCAATCCACCTCATCCTGTGGGATCCCTCATAGTGGCTTCAGTTACTGGGACACTCATAGCAATCCTTAGTTTGAACTCTAGGGATTTGGGGGCAGAGCATTTACTGTGATGGACCCAGGGTAGTTAAACACCCACCTGCTAGAGATCAGGATGAGCCCAAGTTGTGCCTTGTTCTGAGCGTATTGTAAGAGCCATCTTTATACACTAGCTATCATGCAGTCCAGAGTGGCAGAGGGGCTCAGCAACATCTTCCTAGACAACAGAAACCAATGGCTGAAAATATGCAGAGATGGAGAATTTAGGTCCTATATGTCAATGCCCTTTGATTAAGGCCCTATCAAATTCACGTCCATGAAAAACGCATCATAGACCATGAAATCTGGTCTTTTGTGTGCTTTTACCCTATACTATACCGATTTCACGGGGAAACCAGAGTTTGTCAAATCGAGGGTCCTGACCCAAAAGGGAGTTGTGGGGGGGTCACAAGCTTATGTTACGGGGATCGTGGTATTGCCACTCTTACTTCTTTGCTGCCTTCAGAGCTGGGTGGCTGGAGAGTGGCGGCTGTTGGCCGGGTGCTCAGCTCTGCAGGCAGCAGCACAGAAATAATGGTGGCAATACCATACCATGCCATCCTTACTTCTGCACTGCTGCTGATGGTGGTTCTGCCTTCGGAGCTGGGCTTCTGGCCAGCAGCCGCCGCTCTACAGCTGCCCAGCTCTGAAGGCAGCGCTGCCACCTGCAGCAGCACAGAAGTAAGGGTAGCAGTACCACAACTCCCCATACAATAACCTTGTGACCCCCCACAACTCCTTTTTGAGTCAGGACCCCTACACTTACACCACTGTGAAATTTCAAATTTAAATAGCTGAAATCATGAAATTTATGATTTTAAAAATCCTATTACTGTGAAATTGACCAAAATGGACTGTGAATTTGGTAAAGCCCTACCTATGTTATATTTAGCTTCTATAATTTTTTTTATGTTCTACCTATAGTGACTACTGGCATGTTGATACATTTAATATTTTAAAAATGACAACAAATAAACATCACAATCAAGGCATTCCTAAGCATCTGAAAATTATTTAAATGTGGACTTCAGTAGAAAGCAAGGTCTTGTCAGAACTCAGTATGTCCATGTGTAAGTGTGCAGTGAAATTAACATGTGTGAGCAGATGAATATGCTTATGTTTAATGCAGCTGTACTACCTCAAGCTATACTTTACTCATATTTTATAAGCTAAGCAGGGAGAGGCAGGGTCATTACTTGGATGGGCATCCTCTAAGGAAAACCCGAGGGCTGCAGGAAGGAAGTGATGTTGGTAATGCAGTACACAACATTTTTCCTCTGAGTCAGTATTAAACATGATGAGAGATTAAATTGAAATACTTCTTACTTTTTGTTTTAAGTCCCAGACACTTTTTATGAGAATGGGAGAGTTTTCCAATGTTTTGTGTCCATACATTAACATGGATAATTACATTTTGCTTACCCACATTTCCCCTGTAAATTTTAACTGGATACATTATCATTCACTTCTTGTCATGAACTCTTGGGCAGTGCAGCAGTGTGCTATTAATGGTTACTTTTATGCAAAAGGCTGGCAAAATGGTTCAGCTATATCTAACTAGCCAAATTTTGTTCTTGGTTACACCACCATTGAAGTCGTGTTTCCAAAATGATAGCAGAATTTGCCAGGTAAAACTTGATACCAGTCTTCTTTATATTGACAGAATGTGAATTATCAAAAAAGGTTTGCTGAGACACTGAGGCTCCTGCAATTGTATTGCTACAAATCTTTACAATATCTTAATCATCTCAGATAGTGTTCATGTTAAAAATTAAACTACTTTTGTTCCATCCCCAATTCCCTGCCACAATCCATTATCAATTTTAACTTCTAAAGATTTTATATAATCATAAGTAAAGTGTCGTCTGAGGCTCCAAATTGTCCTTGACTATGTCCGAAGGAGAACTCCACCTTCCTGAACTAATTGTTTTTCCCTCTTTCTTTGAGTGGGTGCGTCACTGAAATAAATGCCCTGCACAGGTTTGTTCTTTCTCGGTCTTGAAAGCAGTTTCCAACATAGAACTGAATAATCTTTTAAAAAATAATTTCAAAATTTTTGCGTTAGGTTTCTGCCTTTCATGGCTGGTAAAGTAAATAACCATACTGTAATTATGCAAACCCCTGTGGTCTAATTATATGAGCCAATGTACCTCCATCTGACTCTGATCCGAAGGTATATAGAATCATAGAATATCAGGGTTGGAAGGGACCTCAGGAGGCCATCTAGTCCAACTCCCTGCTCAAATCAGGACCAATCCCCAACTAAATCATCCGAGCCAGGGCTTTGTCAAGCCTGACCTTAAAAACCTCTAAGGAAGGAGATTCCACCACCTCCCTAAGTAACCCATTCCAGTGCTTCACCACCCTACTAGTCAAAAACTTTTTCCTAATATCCAACCTAAACCTCCCCCACTGCAACTTGATACGATTACTTCTTATTCTGTCATCTGGTACTACTGAGAACAGTCTAGATCCACCCTCTTTGGAACCCCCTTTCAGGTAGTTGAAAGCAGCTATCAAATCCCCCCTCATTTTTCTCTTCTGCAGACTAAACAATCCCAGTTCCCTCAACCTCTCCTCATAAGTCATATGCTCCAGCCCCCAATCATTTTTGTTGCCCTCCACTGGCCTCTCTCCAATTTTTCCACATCCTTCTTGTAGTGTGGGGCCCAAAACTGGACACAGTACTCCAGATGAGGCCTCACCAATGTCGAATAGAGGGGAATGATCACGTCCCTTGATCTGCTGGCAATGCCCCTACTTATACAGCCCAAAATGCTGTTAGCCTTCTTAGCAACAAGGGCACACTATTGACTCATATCCAGCTTCTCATCCACTGTAACCCCTACGTTCTTTTCTGAAGAACTGCTGCCTAGCCATTCGGTCCCTAGTCTGTAGCAGTGCATGGGATTCTTCTGTCCTAAGTGCAGGACTCTGCACTTCTCCTTGTTGAAGCTCATCAGATTTCTTTTGGCCCAGTCCTCTAATTTGTGTAAGTCCCTCTGTATCCTATCCCTACTCTCTAGCATATCTACCACTCTTCCCAGTTTAGTGTCATCTGCAAACTTGCTGAGTGTGCGGTCCATACCATCCTCTATATCATTAATGAAGATATTGAACAAAACCGGCCCCAGGACCGACCCTTGGGGCACTCTGCTTGATACCGGCTGCCAACTAAACATGGAGCCATTTATCACTACCTGTTGAGCCCAATGATCTAGCCAGCTTTCTGTCCACCTTATAGTCCATTCATCCAGCCCATACTTCTTTAACTTGCCGTCAAGAATACTATGGCAGACCGAATCAGAAGCTTTGCTAAAGTCAAGGAATAACACGTCCACTGCTTTCTCCTCATCCACAGAGCCAGTTATCTCATCATAGAAGGCAATTATGTTAGTCAGGCATGACTTGCCCTTGGCGAATCCATGCTGACTGTTCCTGATTACTTTCCTCTCCTCTAAGTGCTTCAGAATTGATTCCTTGAGGACCTGCTCCATGATTTTTTCAGGGACTGAGGTGAGGCTGACTGGTCTGTAGTTCCCCGGATCCTCCTCCTTCCCTTTTTTAAAGATGGGCACTATATTAGCCTTTTTCCAGTCATCTGGGATATCCCAATCGCTATGTGTTTTCAAAGATAACACTGCTCTACAGCCAAAATGCTTCTGAAATAAATGTAGTCAAATGTTACTAATTCTGGGTCACTGAGAATGAAAATGATGCTTAAAATTGTTGATTGGCTCTAGTTTTCAAGATATGCTATTGGGTCAGTATATACGACCCTTGACTTGGGAATAGCAGAGGATAAGTGAGTTATAAAGGGAAGGGATCTCAATTTCAACCAGAAATGACTAAAATACATCTTTGACTGGATCTATGAATAAATCTATGACTGGGTTTGGACAGTACTTGCTTTTTAGGCAAAACAATGAATGATGCAATCTGAAGCTGGTATTGCGTCATACATGCTATGAATTGTATCATGTTATTCCTAGAAGTCATGGATGATACAATCATAACAAAGCTTACATCACTCTGCTGAACAAATTGCCCTATATCAGCTCTAGAAATCATACAGTGTCGTGCTCTCTTATTTGTCAGTGTTTGATTTTGCAAAGGGACACATTTCTGTTTAGCCAAAGTGAGCAGAGATGCCTTGTACTTGTGTGTACAGTGCAAATAACTTCTGCTATGTTTGTGGTGAAGTGACTTTTGTATCACAAAAGCGCACTATGGTTAAGAAAGCCTATCACCTTTCTTTTGGCTGCAAAATTGGAGATCAGGACAAGAGGTGGGCCCCACACATATGCTGCAACACTTGTGCAACAAATCTTCGCCGGTGGTTGAACAGGAAAAGGAAATCTATGCCTTTTGCAGTGCCAGTGATTTGGAGAGAGCCAACAGATCATACCAGCAATTGTTACTTCTGCATGGTGCCTCCAGTTGGGAAAGGTGTGTCAAAGAAGAAAAAGTGGACTGTGCATTATCCAAACATTCCATCAGCTATACACCCCGTACCCCACAGAGAAGGACTGCTGGCTCCTGATGCACCAGAATCATTCTCACTTGAGTCAGATGAGGAAGAGGAAGAGGGTGAAACTTCTGGTCCTGAACCATCAATGTCACAGGATCCACATTTTCTCCCATCCTCCTCCTCTGAACCACACCTCATAACACAAGGTGAACTGAATGACCTTGTCAGGGATTTGGAACTACCCAAGAGTAAGGCAGAGCTGTTGGGCTCCAGACTACAGCAGTGGAATCTCCTGGCAGGTGATGTTAGGGTTTCCATGTTCCGTGACCGTCAAAAGGATCTTGTCCCATTCTTCTTCATGGAAGGTGATCTTGTAGCCTGCAACAACATCGATGGTGTGATGGCAGCCCTCAACATCATTCACGATCCAGATGAGTGGAGACTGTTCATTGAAGACGAGTCTTAAAGCTGTTTTACTGCATAATGGCAATGTTTTGCCATCAATTCCAGTTGGTCATGCAGTCCATATGAAGGAAACCTATGACAACATGAAACAACTTTTGAGGTGCATAAACTATGACCAACATCAGTGGCAGCTTTGTGGCGATTTGAAGGTTGTTGCTCTCTTGCTTGGTCTGAAGACTGGATCCACAAAGTACTGCTGTTTTCTCTGCGAATGGGATAGTCGTGCAAGAGATTCCCACTACATCAAGAAAGATTGGCCACTCCGACAGCCATTGGAGCCTGGGAGGAAAAGTGTTCAGCATCCACCACTTGTTGAATCAAGGAAGATTTTGTTACCACCCTTACACATCAAGCTGGGTCTGATGAAGCACTTTGTCAAGGCCATTGACAAAACACAAACAGCTTTCAAGTACCTCCATGGAAAATTTCCAAGGTTAAATGAAGCTAAGATAAAGGAAGGTGTCTTTGTTGGTCCTCAGATTCGTGAACTTCTTTGAGATGATGCATTTGATCATGCATTGCGTGGCAAGGAAAAGACGGCATGGAAAGCCTTCCAGTTAGCGGCAATAAATTTTCTCAGAAACAACAAGGCAGACAACTACCGGTTGTTGGTGGAAAACCTCCTCAAGGCATCCAAAGCCTTGGTTGCAACATGTCACTAAAGATACATTTTTTGCACTCTCATCTAGATTTTTTTTCCACCGAACTGCGGAGCAGTGAGCGACGAGCATGGCGAGCGATTTCACCAGGACATTGCAACAATGGAGAAACGCTATCAGGGCAAATGGAGCCCATCAGTACTTGCAGACTATTGCTGGACAGTGACAAGAGATGCTCCATTTAATGAATACAAGAGACAAGCCAAGAAGCGCCGAGTAGACACTGAATAGGACTACACTATGTACATAATAGTGTTTTGCCTTTTGTTTCATAATGAATTTTATTTATATAACCCTTTTCTGATTTTTAAAGTGTTACATAAACAGGACAGGTGAAATATTATCATGTAAAGCAACCATAAACACATGAAAAGACCTAGGTTTACAATTTATGATTAAAACTCTACTATCTACACAATATACATAGACATAAAATGTAAAAACTTAAATATCTTAGAAACAGTAGCCAATCAGTTGTTTTAATTGTGATATTTGAATTCAGCACATCAAAATATATAATAAATAGTACATTTTATCTCTGAAGCAGACGACTTCTCAAAAATTGTAGACCAGTGTAATGGCCAATGGCTGTGCAATCACATCTGCCGACTCTTTTAGCACCCTCGGATGCAGCGCATCCGGCCCCAGGGACTTGTGTTTATCCAGCTTTTCTAAATAGTCCTGAACCACTTCTTTCTCCACAGAGGGCTTGTCACCTCCTCCCCGTGCTGTGCTGCTCAGTGCAATAGTCTGGGAGCTGACCTTGTTCGTGAAGACAGAGGTAAAAAAAAAGCAATGAATACATTAGCTTTTTCCACATCCTCTGTCACTAGGTTGCCTCCCTCATTCAGTAAGGGGCCCACACTTTTCTTGACTTGTTGTTGCTAACATACCTGAAGAAACCCTTCTTGTTACTCTTAACATCTCTTGCTAGCTGCAACTCCAAGTGTGATTTGGCCTTCCTGATTTCACTCCTGCACGCCTGAGCAATATTTTTATACTCCTCCCTGGTCATTTATCCAATCTTCCATTTCTTATAAGCTTCTTTTTTGTGTTTAATATCAGCAAGGGTTTCACTGTTAAGCCAAACTGATCGCCTGCCATATTTACTATTCTTTCTACACATCGGGATGGTTTGTTCCTGCAACCTCAATAAGGATTCTTTAAAATACAGCCAGCTCTCCTGGAGTCCTTTCTCTCTCATGTTATTCTCCCAGGGGATCCTGCCCATCAGTTCTCTAAGGGAGTCAAAGTCTGCTTTTCTGAAGTCCAGGGTCCGTATTCTGCTGCTCTCCTTTCTTCCTTGTGTCAGGATCCTGAACTCGACCATCTCATAGTCACTTCTTCCCAGGTTCCCATCCACTTTTGCTTCCCCTACTAATTCTTCCCGGTTTGTGAGCAGCAGGTCAAGAAGAGCTCTAGTTGGTTCCTCTAGCACTTGCACCAGGAAATTGTCCCCTACACTTCCCAAAAACTTCCTGGATTGTTTATGCACTGCTGTATTGCTCTCCCAGCAGATATTAGGGTGATTGAAGTCTCCCATGAGAACCAGGGCCTGTGATCGAGCAACTTCTGTTAGTTGCTGGAAGAAAGCCTCATCCACCTCATCCCCCGATCTGGTGGTCTATAGCGCCCTTGTTGCTCACACTTCTAAACTTAATCCAGAGACTCTCAGGTTTTTCTGCATTTTCATACCGAAGCTCTGAGTAGTCATACTCCTCTCTTACATACAATGCAACTCCCCCAACTTTTCTGCCCTGCCTATCCTTCCTGAACAGTTTATATCCATCCATGACAGTACTCCAGTCATGTGAGTTATCCCACCAAGTCTCTGTTATTCCAATCACATCATAAGTCCCTACCCGGGCCTTTTCCTTCCACAGGGAAGATGGACGAGAACACCACTTGCACCTCAAACTCCTTTATCCTTCTTCCCAGAGCCACGTAGTCTGCAAGAATGACCGCTCGAGGTCATTCTTGGCAGTGTCATTGGTGCCCACGTGGAGAAGCAGGAAGGGGTTGAGATCCGAGGGCTTGATGA
Organism: Trachemys scripta elegans; assembly: GCF_013100865.1. Taxonomy (NCBI): domain Eukaryota; kingdom Metazoa; phylum Chordata; order Testudines; family Emydidae; genus Trachemys; species Trachemys scripta. The sequence goes on along the minus strand of NC_048300.1, from coordinate 24,101,429 downwards.
GTCTCAGCAGTCTCTCCGTCACATTGTGTATCCTAGCTCCTGGCAGGCAGCACACTTCTCGGTTTTCCTAGTCGGGATGGCAGATAGGTGACTCAATCCCCCTGAGGAGAGAGTCCCTGACCACTACCATCTACCTCCTTCTCTTGGGAGAGGTGGTTGTGGAACCCTAGGACAGTGCATCTCATGCCTTCCAATGGGTGGAGTCTCCTTCTGCTCCCTTCCCTCAGATGTATCATCTAGTCCACTCTCTGCATTAGTACCGGTGGAGAGAACATGAAAACAATTGCTCACCTGTATCTGCATTGCTGGTACATGGATGCTCCTCTTTCTTCTTCTGGAGGTCACATGCTGCCAATTTTCTTCACCGTCCTTCTGTTCCCGCTGCACCACCTGCTCTGATTCTTCAGAATGTTGTGCCCGTAGAAGCATATCCTGATGTCTGTCCAGGAACTGTCTGTCACTGGAAATTATTGACATCATTCTTGTTTAACAGCCAGTAAACCCAACAAGCCAAAAAATACCCCCAGTTCTGCTCGGTTAAAACCCCTCATGATTTTTTTATTGTCATTTTGGATTTATCAGAGTGATTAGTGTTTGGGATTTCATGACTACATCTGACTTGCCTATCTGATGAACAACTGTACTTATGAAAGAGACAGTTTTCTTAATGAGCCCTTGGCGTTCCGGTCTTCATCCTTAAAAAAAGTTGTAAAAAATGAATGAATATTGATAGTGCAGTAAATTCCTGTGTGTGTTAAAGGACTTAGCTGTGCAGTCACAAAACAACGATTTTAAATTAATGACTTCTGAACTGCAAAGTAATGAAACTTAAGTTATGGAAAAAAAATTTCTATATTAGAGAAACTAATTCCAGGTTACATCTAGCTTTTTTTTGTCTCTGCCTGCAGTCATACTGTTGTGGGCTATTTAGGAGATCTCATAAATTAAGCTGAGTTCAGCCATGCTAGTACTTGAACATTACCATGTTTTTGTCCTAGTGGAGGAAACTCAGCTGGAATCAAGGCATCATTCTGTTTGGAATAAAGATGGCCTTAAGGTTAAGGCACTGGTCTGAGATTTAGGAGCTCTGGGTTCACTTTCTAACTCTATCATAGACTTCCAGTATGACCAAATCACTCGGAGTTGGATTTTGAAAAGCATACAACATTGATCTAACGCTGCTCCTATTGAAGTCAATGGTAAAACTCCAAGGAGAGCAGAGTTAGGCTAACTCTGAATGCTTTTGTAAGTGCTACCCTTGATCTCACTGTATATCAGTGCCCCATCTGTAAAACAAGAGTAATAATCTTCCTTTTTCCTATCCTAAAACTGTCTTGTCTATTTAGACTCTTCAAGGCAGGGACTGTCTCTTAATAGGTGTTCTGACAGTGATTAGCAAAATGGGCCTCTGATCTCAGCTGCGGTACTAGGTACTATCTTAATACTGATAACCACAACAATTTTGCATCATACTAACATGATGATGTGTTAAAATGTCATCCAGCCGCACAAACCTTAGTAATATTCCCAAATCTCCCAAAGTAATTTTATGACTTGTTACCATCCTGCAAACAGCACTTTGGGAAGCGGGATCACCTCAGCAAAATCAAGATGGCTGGCAATCAGCCCAATCTCTATGGAACATCTCTGTGCTGCATGAAGCAATACTGGTGGTTTAGTAGGTCCATCAGAGTCAGGGCTGAACCAATGCCCTAGTAAGGTGGTAAGAGGTTCTGTACAGCTGGAGGTACCATTTGCTACTCTAGATGTACTTCAATGGTTGTAGATGTGCCCCTTGTATATAACTGGTTTGAAAGTTTTAATGTAATTTAGGCTATGTCTAAACTACTAATTTTTGTTAACAAAAGTGATGGTGACACCCAAAAGTCAACATAATAAAAATTGGACTCTCATGTTCACACTTGCTCCCTCTGTCAGCAGATCGCACCCACAATAGGGGCACCATCATCAACAGTGTGTGCATTGCACTGTGGGTAACTATTCCACAGGCCAGCTCGACACCTTATGTTGCTATGGAAGGCAGAGTGGATCACATCACAGCACATCTTGGGACCTTACTAAATGTCCCATGATGCATTGCTTTGTGTCCAAGCAGTCCATGGGCTTCCAGTTTTCTTTTGCAGCATTTTTGCAACAGTCCTTCTTTGCTATGCGGTCAGGATAGGTATTGTGGGATACCTCCTGGAAGCCAATGAAAGTGATGAAATCAAGCATGGTGTCTACACTGATACTTTGTCAAGAAAAATGTAGAGGAAAAAGACGTAAAGTCTCTTGTCAGGATGGATGTATTTAGTCGTCAAACTGGGCATTTTTCCCGACAAAAGTCTCATCACGGTGTGTATGCACTCACTGTTTCGTTGACAAAAAGCAGTTTTTGGTGACAAAACTTGGTAGTGAAGACATGGCCTTACTAAAATTGAGATATATCACATCTACTGCTTCCCCCCATCCACAAAGATTGTTAACCCTGTTATCACTTTCCTAGTTTATCGTCTTAGCTGAATCCCTCAAAGGAATTAGTCCTGGTGGGTAAAATTATCCTCTCTCATGTATATACAGGGCTCCCATTCTCACATGTATATACATTTATGCCAGTGGGACTTGTGCGCATGCATTCATGAGCAGAGTTTGGTCTATTACGTATAGCTGAGTGTACATTATTCTTTTATTACATTTATACTTTGCACAGTATGCTTCATCACCAGTTTTCCTTGCTGAAAAGATAAAGAAGTGGCAACCATCTAGGAGGAAGGTATAGTACTCTGGACATACTCTTTTATTAATGATAGAAATGATGCATCCTGTTAACTCATTTAGGGAGGAAATCTGTCTTAAAATTGTTCAAACAGTTCACTGGGGAGCTAGAATGTATTGTGCAGTATACTTGTGCTTTAACTGTACTTTGGAAAGTTTACTGCAGCTGTATCTTTACTTGTTATTGGATCATTTCAGAAAGGAACCAGAGATATACAGAAAGTGACATTACTCAGTTGACTGTTTCTAGACATCTCAGTTTCTGGAAGCCATGGTGTGTCACCTCAATAAATGTTTCCACTTTCCCATCATTATAGAGAAATAACAGAGAATGGGTGAAGAGTTCCAGAGTATGGCAGGATATTTTTATTATTGTATTTTCTTGGCATAAGAAGACCTTGAATGTGGGTGTTTTTGTTTTGGATTTGTTTTTATTTTTGCTATGGTGTAAGGAGCCCTAGAGCACAAGGCCAGTGCCAGGATCACCTGAAGCAGTAGCAGAACTGAGTGCAAATACAGCAGTTTTTTGGGCCACTGAAGTTTTGCTTGCATTGTCTGCTGTTGAGGGATTTCTTATGTAGTGTTGTATTGGGAAAGTGCTCTTGGTGTTTCTTTAGGTCATTTTAATTTTAATAATGTCTGTAGATTGTGTATTCAGAATGAATTAAAATCGTGAGTCTTTGAATGTGCATCAAATGGTTTGGGTAGATGTAAGGAGTGGCAGGAAGCTGTGGGAGTGAAATTTCTCTGACAGACAAATATTTGGATGTTCAACTCCATTTAATGCTGTTCCTGTCAGGGTAGGGGAAAGGGTACTGGAATGACCATTCAACCCCTTTTTTCAGAAAGAGAGAATATATGGCTGATTAAGCCCCAAATAACAAAACAGATGCTGATAAATTTGGTCTAGCAAGTGAATTAAGTTATCAAAACCACAGCAAAGTTCCCGTTTGATTTCAGTGGGAGAGGATTTCACCTAAATATCCTATATCCTGGTTCTGGACTTCTGCACCTGTGTAAACTGGCTTCCTTAGAGTTGGAATGGTTACTTATACTTGAACTAAGACTACTAGGAACTGGAAAAACAGCCCTGCCCCCACAGTGTTTTCCTTCAAATACACTGCATCTAAAGTTTGTTCATGGTCCCAGCAGGGTTTATTGTAGTTGCAGTGTAGTAATCTTAGCAATGCAACACTTTTTAGGCACAGAACAAAGAGACATGTACCTTTGAAAAGCTTGTGGGACACAACATGAGGGAAAAGGAAAGTTAGATGCAGTACAGGATTGCAAACTGCATCTTACATTCTTTAGCTTTGTACAACTCTGATATTTCATAGAAGAGGCAAAACTCCAGTGAACTGACTGGAAGGTACACTAGGCCAAATCCTGTTCACTGACACCAATGTACATTCAAAATAACTCAACTAGTTAGAATGGAGTCACTTTGGATTTACACTGATGTCACTGAGAGCAGATTTTAGTCTATGTAGAGAATTCAGAGAAAGTATCAGGTAATTTTATTCTACATTTTTAACCCGGAATGATGGAAAATAGAGAGTTCTTATAAACAGAATACTCAGAAACATTTGAAGTTACCACTTACATTCATACAAATAGTTTGATTTTTTTTTTCTGAAACTAAATAAAAACCTTGTTTCACTGAAATCAACAAAATCATGAGTTTTTCAGGGAGGCTGAGAGTTAAGAAATGCAATGTACAGCTTCAGCAGGAACCAGATTAGATAAGCCTGATAAAGGCAGGAGGATAATGAAAGAAGCATGAGCAGGGGTAGATGGGCATCATACTCAACTATCAGTTGAATGAGTGGTTAAAAATGAGGAAACTGTATTGGAGTCAAGGTAGGGGAAGGAAATCAGCAAGATGCACTGTGACAAGAGCAGGTAATGCTCAGTGTGTGTGGAGAGAACATTTCCTTGGAAGAGCAGTAAACAGCATTATTTCTTCTGGCAAGTACATTGTGAAAATCTAAAACAGATCCCTTTACAAGAACACAATAAAAACAATGAGGGCGATGTTAGCATGGACATAAATGCAAGAAATTAATAGCAGATGCAAAGAAGGTGAATTGAAATAGAAATTCATAGCAATGGAGGATCTTATGGTTTGAGTTACACAAAGCAAGCTGGAGCTGCACCCTGCATTCGAGCACTAGAAAAAGAATATTCTTTCCAGAAGGAGTGGAAAGAATTCCACTGCAAATGTTAAGTATCAATATGTGGAAATTACTCAGCAAAATTCATCATATGAAAGATCTTCAATCACAGTAGATCAATAATTGCTGGAAGGTTCAAGCAGTGGATGCCAAAGTTGGATACTAAGCTACCGTAATATTGGAGATGTCATGTTGGAGGAGCTAGAGTGCATGTAAAATGTCTGAGTGTGTGTAGGGATGAAGTGGGTATTGATAGCACTAACATTTTGGAGAGTCATTTCATTTAGCTAAATAGAGCCTTGCTGAAATCAAGTAATTTTGCATACACTTAAGATTTTGGAGAAGGAAGGGGATAAAGATGAAGATGTCAGTTTGATGTTTACCTACCCCAGTTTTCCTCTGACAGTAACTTCTTCATCTCTTCTTTCTTCCATTATAAGTGAGTCTGAGTACAGTTATTTATTAAGCTAACTGTAGCAGCAGCCAGCAAAACAGGGCTCCTTTGCTTGTGTATAACTGTTTTTTTCTTACTGCATTCACCCTCTAGTTCTTTTTCTAAAACAAAGTTGTTAAAATAATATGATAAATAATTCTGAAGAAGCTACAGTTAGGTAGGAAGAAAATTAATAGACTCCAAGGCCAAAAGGGACCATTATGATCATCTAGATTAACTTCCAGTATGATACAGAAAATAACTTTGAGTAAATCATTTTGAACCTCTAGACCTGCATTTCCTTTAGCATTGCCAGAGTACGGGTCAGAGGGACAGAGAAGAAAAAACACGATGAACTAAATTCAACCATTGCATGTCCCCTGCAATTATGGACTTGATAGTCACAGGTGCCAGCTTTTTCCTTTGCCTGGGGGTGCTGAGTGGGTGCCTATGGATAGCATAAAATATACCATGCTAATCCTAGTTATTCCCAAATACTGTATAGCAGTTAAAAATGTTGAAAGATTATATGTGAAATCCTTAGCTAATATAAGCTGGCTTCCACTGACTTCAGTGGAGCTGATTTACTTCAACTGAAGACATGACCCTATTTTTTGAGTTTGGCCAATACTGAGCATTTCTGAAAGTCCCACAGTGAATGTGTGTTTTGTGTGAATGTTAAAATTGCTGGTTTTAGAATTCAGAAATTTACACATTGATCTTGGAGTGACTTTAACAGCTTTATTCCATGTGGTGCCTAATTTTTAAAGCTGGTACAACTGATGGGCCCCCAAAGTCATGCTTGCCTATTCGACCCATGAAACAAAGATGTACTTGTGTATGCAGATCAGGTAACTGCACACCTAACTGTCTTTTGGAGTGTGTACAAATGCCCCTTGACTCATCTAAGCGCGTGGCTTTGTGGGGGCATTAGCTGTGCTCTGGCTTTGAAGTCTACTTGCCCTACCATAATGTGCAGGTAGACTAAAAAAGACTATGTGCATATTGTGTAGCCTGATATACAAGAAAGGGCTTATTATAAATGCAAAGCTGATTAATACTGCAGCAGGAATGCATATGGACATTAAAGATAAGAGGCGTCAAATTGAGGACATACCTTCCCATTTTTCAGCATTTAGCTTTGGGGGTATAAAAACTAAGGTAGTCCAACACCAAAACTTTCTTCATGGGTAATATAGTTTTAAGTAATATGCTCATTTGGGATCATTTAGCCTGACTCGAAAATCTAGCTTGGTTTTCTGATAGATAGTCTGTATCCAGGCCTTTTCTGAGGATTTTTGAAAAAATACCAGTGTCACTTTCGTTTTTGTAAGCTGCATGCAAACTTGCAAGAAGAATGAACTATATTTCAGTTTTTACAGGATTTTTATCAGTTGCTGTTTTATTGGATTAGTGAGTTAACACCATTCGTATTCAGTTTTGTGCTTAAAGGTTTAAAAGTAATGGTTAATAAAAGAGGGCGGGCACTTTTGCATTTCTCAAAAATGATAAAGGAAAACTCCAAACAAGACAGGAAACACCTATGTTGGGTTAAAACTACGTCTGTCAATTAATCGCAGTTAACTCACGTGATTAACTCAAAAATATTAGTCGCGATTAATCACAGTTTTAATCGCACCGTTAAACAATAGAATACCAATTGAAATGTATTAAATTTTTTTTCACCTCATACCAGTACTATAGTGCAGTGTCTTTATCGTGAAAGTGCAACTTACAAATGTAGATTTTTTTTTGCTATGTAACTGCACTCAAAAACAAAACAATGTAAAACTTTAGTGCCTACAAGCCCGCTCAGTCCTACTTCTTGTTCAGCCAATTTCCGAGACAAACAAGTTTGCTTACCTTTATGGGAGATCATGCTGCTTATTTACAATGTCACCAGAAAGGGAGAACATGCATTTTTGTGGCACTTTTGTAGCCGGCATTGCAAGGTATTTACGTGTCAGATATGATAAACATTCGTATGCCCCTTCATGCTTTGGCCACCATTCCAGAGGACATGCTTCCATGCTGATGACGCTTGTTAAAAAAAATAATGCGTTAATTAAATTTGTGACTGGACTCCTTGGGAGAGAATTGTATATCTCCTGCTCTGTTTTACCCACATTCTGCCATATAATTCATGTTATAGCACTCTTGGATGATGCCCTAGCACGTTCGTTTTAAGAGAACTTTCATTGCAGATTTGACAAAACGCAAAGAAGGTACCAATGTGAGATTTCTAAAGATAGCTATAGCACTCAACTCAAGGTTTAAGAATCTGAAGTGCCTTCCAAAATTTGAGAGGGATGAGGTGTGGAGCATGCTTTCAGAAGACTTAAAAGAGCAACACTGCAATGCAGAAACTACGGAACCTGAACCACCAAAAGAGAAAATCAACCTTTTCCTGGTGGTATCTGACTCAGATGATGAAAATGAACATGTGTTGGTCAGCACTGCTTTGGATTGTTATCGAGCAGAACCCGTCATCAGCATGGATGCATGTCCTCTGAATGTTGGCTGAAGCATGAAGGGACTATGAATCTTTAGTGCATCTGGCTCATAAATATCTTGCAATGCCAGCTACAACAGTGCCACGTGAACACTTGGTCTCATTTTCAGGTGACATTGTAAACAAGAAGTGGGCAACATTATCTCTTGCAAATGTGGGGAGGGATAGCTCAGTGGTTTAAGCATTGGCTTGCTAAACCCAGGGTTGTGAGGGGGGGGGACATTTAGGGAACTGGGGTAGGTCTTGTTTTGAGCAGGGGGTTGGACTAAATGCCCTCCTGAGGTCCCTTCCAACTCCAATATTCTATGATTGGCTGAACAAGAAATAGGACTGAGTAGACTTGTAAGCTCTAAAGTTTTACATTGTTTTATTTTTGAATGCAGTTTTTTTGGTACATAATTCTATATTTGTAAGTTCAACTTTCATGATAAAGAGATTGCATTACAGTACTTGTATAGGTGAATTGAAAAAATACTATTTCTTTTGTTTTTACAGTGCAAATATTTGTAATAAAAATAAATATAAATTGAGCACTATATACTTTGTATTCTGTATTGTAATTTAAATCAACATATTTGAAAATGTAGAAAACATCCAAAAATGCTTCAATAAATGGTATTTTATTATTGTTTAACAGCGATTAATTTTTTAAATCGTGCGATTAATCACAATTTTTTTTAATCGCTTGACAGTCCTAGTTAAAACAGATCAGCCAGTATTTTACAGGTAATGGGCTAGATTTAGTCCATATCTAGGTTGGATTCTACTAGCATACCCAAGGCCTGGGGCCCCCAGCAGTGAAATGTTGGCCATGGGAAAGTTTTGATAGGACTAATGGGTCACAACTTCCCTTCTGCCAGGGGGCTTGCAGACAGCCAACAAATGTGAGCAGAGCTGGCTGGCGAAGGCGGTGCAGTCAGGGTAGTAGTAGGAATTCTCTGACTCAGCATATCCTAGCTTCATATGCTATGGACCTCATCGCCCCCAGTGGATATCGCAGCCATGTGCTCCTTGGCAGAAAACCAAGAGGAGTGTAAGTGGTAGCATCATGGTATATGCTTCCTCAATGAATCTTCTCTGGGGACACAGAGAGCCAGACTTGAGACCAGTAGGTGTGACTTAGAAGTGTATCTATACAAATGTGACTTTAGCCAAATATTCCTAGGTATTCTGTCTCATTTGGGAGGCTATGAATTTGTATGTACTTGTGTAGAAAGTGCTGCTTATTTGTATTCAGCATATTTTGGTTTTGTATTCAACATAATGTATTGTCTCTGGTGTAAGATACATTACCTTTTGTTTGTAAATTTCACTTGGCACAATGCTGAATACAGTATATCATTTCCCTATCTGCCTCCAGATAATAATTGTCACGTCTGAAAATTCATAAACCAGAAGGATAAAGGGGATATAAATACAAGCAAAGTGTAGTGACAAGATTTAAACCAACAGGATATAGGATAGGAACAAATTTGTAAACTACAATCTCAATTTTTGTTGGCCAAATAAGAAAAAGTGTCTTTTAAAATAAATGACAAAAGCATGCAAAGAAAGTGGCATTCTGTAGCAGCAAAACAAAGGTAAAAAAAATATAACTCAGAGCTAAATATTGGGGGCGTAGAGGTAACAATAAAACCTATATGAAGAATTAAAGAAATAAATAAAGACCAATAAATAAGAGGAAATGTAAAACGGGTGTCTTAGGGACCTTTGTGAAAAAGAAGCAAACATCCTTAGGAATAAGGCTGTAAAGTATGTACATTCTTGATAGTGTTTGCTTAACTGGCAGACGTATGCTTGAAAAAAATTCATCAGCAGCACTAATTTATTCAAAATCAGCTTACCTGAGATGGCAAATTTGTCAAATTTCACTTGAATTTGATGTGGAGTTATGGTATTTTATTAACCAACAGAAATTAAATTGTTTAAATATTGCAGCATAATGACCTATGGGTTTCATTTCTTGCCAGTGCTAGTAATAGTTTTTCTTTTTTTTCATGACTTATATAATGAATTCAGTGGGGATATGCATACTCTTCTCTGTTGTCATAGAAGCTTCACATCCACCACGTGATTCAAGGAAATATGTCAATATCTTCCCCCTTTCTATGAGGATATGTAGTGGTGGGAAAAGAGTGGCACTCTTGAATTGTCAACAATTAAGCTAATTACTTATGGTAGCTAGATAATAGGATAAATGAAAAATGCTGCATGTCATGTACTAGACATGCTTGTAAGAAAGTGACTGATATTAATTTCCATGTTCTCAGTAAGTTAGAATTGTGAAAATAGGTGTAGTCATTCATTATGGGCTGCTGAGTGCAGCAATCTCTTAGGGTACCTAGGAATAATCCTCTAATCCAGTAGAAGTCTGATCCTGAACCTATTGAAATCAGTGGGAGTTTTGCCATTGACTGCGATGGGCTCAGGATAAGATTCTAAAATGGCACAGAATCTTCTTGGTGATCTGAGAAGCATGTTTGGACTGTGATATCTCCCTTTCTTATCAAGGGGAGCTTCATGAGAATCAGGGACCCTCTATGGAAAGGGAAGACAACAATGCACAGCTCGTTGTAGAATCACACAAGACACTCCTTCCTTTTAGGACTATGTGAGAATCACAAACTCAGATTTTCCCCCATGTTAGCGTGTTTGTTGTGACACTGCAGGGCAGGCCTGGGGGTTGTTATTTTATTATTTTTATTCTAATCCATGAATAGCTGACTGATTTGTTAACATAATGCTGTTTGCTTTTACTTTTGTACCACATACATTTAAATAATTTGCCATGTCCAAAGTGATGTCAAGTGCCAAGCGATGTCACTGGTCTCACAACTTTGTAATCAATAATGTTTGTGTTATTGAGCCAAACTTCACCCTTTTCTTCCCTTCTCCTTGCCCTGCCTCCTGGCTAATGAAGACAACTGTAATCTCTAACGGCACAGGCTTGCTGAATGACAATTCCCATCCTCCTTCATTTGCTCTAGTGTTTCCAGCAGCCAGGTCCATACTTATAACTTTTGCTTCCCACTGTTTGCCTGACAGATTTGAGTTTGGGCCCTTAAGCAATGGTTCAAATTGCACATAATATTCTGCTCCCTAACTTATGTACTCAACTTCATATTGTTGGGAATTGGATCAACAGATTCAAGTTACTTTCTGAGGGCCAGATTGTGTCTGTATGTGCTGGTTCAGAGGGGGCAAGGAGCCCCTTCCATTTCCCAACCTGATATAATCTCTGCTCTGAAGGTTTGGGGAAGGAGGTGGATCTATATCCCCTGGAGACTTCTCCATACAAGGATTCCCCGGCAGGGTTGATAATCCAGATTCCATAGTCTTTGCAGCACCGGAGATGTACACGGGAAGGCTTGGGACAGTGAATCAGGCCGCATATGTTTTACCCTTGCACCCACCATGCTGCAGCTGGCCACAATCACTTCAAAGCAAAAACAGGTGATATAACCTTGATATAACAGGCATTAGAAACTTGGTGAAATGGCAAAATTCAACAAAAAACTGTATTATCTGGTTACAAACTATACGAGAAAGATAAACTACACCAAAGAGGTGGGGACTAGTGTTGTATGTAAAGGATTTCATAGAATCTAATGAGATAACTATTGTGAGTGGAGAGAACCACACAGTTGAAACTATATGGATACAAGTCCTAAACGATAAGAAAGTAAACATATTAGTAGGGCTGTACTATTGGCCTGCAGTTTAAGAAATAGAAATTGAGCGCACAGTGTTGAAAGAAGTCAATGAGGCAGCAAAATCTAATAAAATGGCAATAATGTGGGACTTCAGCTACCCACCAGTAAAATAGTCAAGCGTCAGAATGGGACAAAATTTAGTGAAACAATTTCTCGACAGTTTAGGTGTTCACTTATTGGAACAGCAATTTCTAGAGCACATATGAGGAGAAGCTACTGTTGACAATTATAAGTAACAGAGGAGCTAATTCAAGAAGTGATAATAGCTGAGCCACTGAATAATAGTGACCACAATGTAATTAGGTTCACCATCCAAGGGAACCAAAAGTTAGGGAACCAAAAAGTGACACAATTGCACTAAACTTCAGAAGAGGAAATTTCATTTTAATGAGGCTAGTCTAATAGGCACTAAAGTTAAAAGTAAGGGAAGTAATATCCGTAGAAGTGGCATGGATAGTACTTGAGGAAACAATAATGATAAGAGTCTCACAAAGCATGTGTAACGCTGAACAAAAAGGGAACAATGAAGGCAAGGAGTAAATCAATATGGCTAAATGGCCAAGTTGAGAGGCTATTCAAGCCAAGCAGAAATCCTTCAAAATTTGGAAATCTGACTCTAGTGAAGCAAGAGCATAAATTACAGCAGGCAATATGCAAGAAGGAAATTAGAAGTTCCACTTGTGGGCCCACTGGAATCTCCAGAGGCTACGGAACAATTAAGGAAGGCAAGGGCATCACTGAGAAGCTAAACAATTTCTTTGCATCAGTCTTCACCACAGAGCATGTTGGAGAGATACCTGCCTAAGACCTGCACTTTTCTGATAATAAAGATGAGTTATTCTTGGAAACTGAAGTTTCAGAAGTAGTAGTATAGGAAAGAATTGATAATTTCAAAAGAAATAAAGGTCACCAGGCATAGGTGGCATATCTAGGAGAAATATGAAGAGGCTGAATTACTAATAAATCACTCATTAAAATGTTCCAGAGGACTGGAGAGTAGCAATTATTGTTCCTATACTTAAAAAAGGTTCTAGGGTTGATTTGGGAATTATAAACCAGTATGCTTTACATCTGCACCTGGCCCATTGGTTTGCACCTGGCCCATTGGTTGAAACAATAATTAAAAATAAAACAACAAAACTCCTGGAAGATAATGCAAGTTTTCTGCAAAGGAAAATGATGTCTCACTAATCTCTTAGAGTTCTCTAAAAGTGTTAATAAAGTAGTGGATAAAAGAGCACTGGTTGACATAATTTATTTGGACTTCCAAAAGGTCCTGCAGAGGAGGCTATTAAATAAACTAATCGTGTGAGAGGCAGAGTATTGGCTTGGATCAAAAACTGGCTAGGAGACAGAAAGCAAAGAGTAGGATTAAATGGTCAATTTTTATCATGACAAAAGGTTAACAGCAGGTGCCTCAAGATTCTGTACTAGGTCTCGTGCTATTTAATATATTTATTAATAATCTAGAAGGGGGAGTGAGCAGTAAGGTAGCAAGTTTTGCAGATTACAAAAAGTTACTTAGGAAAAGTCAGGGCCAGAGAGGACTGTGAGGCGCTTCAGAGAGACCTAACCAAGCTAGATGAATGTGCAACATTATGGCAAATGAAATTCAAAGTTGATAAATACAAAATGATGAACATTGGGAGGAAAACTGTGAACTACTCATATACCTTATAGGGTTCTAAATTTACTGCATCAACTCTGGTATTACCTCGGTATCATTGTAGACACTCAGTGAAGAACGCTGCTGAATGTGGTTAAAAAAGCTAGCAAGATCTTAGAATGGGAGAATATTGTAATGCCTTTATATAAATAAGCCAGCCTCTTATTTGTAGGAATGCATAGCTCCCAAATTGCCAGCCCATGGTTACGGCACACTGTTTCCATGGCTACAAGGCAGGAGTGGCCTTCACCCCAGCGTCTGTGATTTGGGAAACTTCTTGGCTGGCCTGTTTGTCTCCCCCGCAGCTGGCTTTCACGTGCACAAGATATGGGTTTGCTATCTCATGTTGTTGTACACTGTATGCTTTCCCTATGCACAAGAATGTAACCAGTTAGAAGTGTTGTAAGCAGAGAGGTAGAAAGAATAAAAACCCCAGGAAAGTTTTCCTGGGAGTTTTTTCGGCTTGAGGCTCAGAAGGCTTTCTGGCTACCACAGACCTGGCGTTCTGTTTCCTTTCCTCTGTCGTCGCCACACTTATTTATCCAATATCTGTCTAATGCAGGGTTTTTACACTTTCCATTGAAGCATCTGCTACTGGCCACTGTCAGAGATGGGATTCTGGACTAGAAGGATCTTGGGTCTGACCAATCTGGCAATTCCTATGTTCCTGAAGCAGTTTGATTGTCAATCATAAGTGCTAAATATTTCTCTTTTAGTGTCTGTGGACAGCAGCAGCAACATTAGCATCACTATATAGACTTCCCCAAACTTAAGGGGTGCTGGAATTTTTTTTTTTTGTAGAGTCCATCTACAGAAATAACATAGGGCCAGACTCCTGAAAGTGCACACTCATTTTTGCATGCATCTGTTAACAATCTGGCTGTGATGGGATTTACAGACCCCAGGCTAAACCACAGCAAGACCTGGAGTAGTACTGGGTGGGTAGGTCCCATCCCGCAGCAGCTGCAGGGCATGCTCCAGGTGGAGCTACAGGATGTTCCAGGAAGTGAGGCTGATGCCTGGAGCTGTGGGAAGAGCAACTGCAGTACTTGTGCGGTCACTTTACAAGTAGTAATCAGGACCCTCCACCCTTTGGAGCTGGGAACCAAGGAGAGGCCAGAGGAGTGGATTATCCCCTGGCAGGCTAAACTGCTACAGACTGTGACCACGCCCCAAATAGAGGTGCTCCTGCCCAGTAGGAAGCGATCCAGCAGGGAGTATAGTTTGGGATTGCTGGATGAAAAATTTCAGAGCAGCAGCCATGTTAGTCTGTATCCACAAAAAGAACAGGAGTACTTGTGGCACCTTAGAGACTAACAAATTTATTAGAGCATAAGCTTTCGTGGACTACAGCATCCGAAGAAGTGGGCTGTAGTCCACGAAAGCTTATGCTCTAACAAATTTGTTAGTCTCTAAGGTGCCACAAGTACTCCTGTTCTTTTTGTGGATGAAAAATGAAATTCACTTCAATTTAGGCTTAAACAGTTTCGTTTAGCTCTTATGATGTATGTTTTAAAGACAATGCTATTATCACTCATGAATTACAATATACATGCAAAACCAGATAAGACAAAAAGGTAAATGGTCAAGTTGCCTTTCTTGGGGACAGTGTGACTCCTTTCAAATCTCTGGTCTCTGCTATGTTCACTCCGTGTCTTCTCCACTCTCTTATTGTCAAACATCTATCTTTTATCCCTTGTTCTGTAACTTTGTACACACTCAGTTTACCATGTTACCTCATCTGTGTGCTTATCTACTAGAAATCCCTAATTTCCCCTGCATAAATCACAATAACTATCCTAAACTAATACATTTTCCCCTATCCTGATAAAACTTACTTTTATCTGTCTGATTTCCAACCCCTCTTTTCTCTGCTGTCAACCCCACTGGCTCTTGTCTTATAGCAGTTATTCGTTCTTCTTATTGGTCTGTTTACGTAGCCTTGGGTTTTTACTTGTTAGCTTGTCTTGTTGGGGGGGAGGGAAATACACCTGGAGCTAACAACTCCCTCTTGACACTCTGCTTCACCTTGCTATTTTATACTTCAGGCACACAAACCAGTTTCATATAGTACACTGCCCTGATGCTTTTTCTGCTAAGTTCTGAAATGCTGCAGCAGCAGAGAGACATAAAAAAGCAAACATTTCGTTATATTTTTTATAATACTATAAGTTATATTAATTTTTCTAACATTCAGTATATAAGAATTGCAATTTCCACTTACTGATATCCAGGCTGGGGGGACCATCCAATGTGAGAGGTGCCTGCTGGTGGAATCTCTCAGGCAGCAGGTGGGAGGGCTACAGGAGGAGGTGGCTAGGTTGAGGAGCATCCGAATCCACGAGCAATTCCTCGACAGTGTCCATGTGGAGACAGCTGAGGTAGCTGTCCAGGTACACAGGACTGCTGATACACCACTGGTGGAGGAGGAGATGGCTCAGGGTGGACACTGGCAGCTGGTTACTTCTGGCAGCAGGCAGTGCTCCACCCTTGCTCCGAACCCTCCTGCCGTGGTTATAGGTAACCGTTATGCTCTTCTTGATCCAGGAAAGAAGGAATCACTCCCTACAGTAAAGGAGGAGAAACCTCGTACCCCTAAGGCTGGAAAGTCTACTGCCACCACTGCGAATAGGAAACGTAGGGTAGTGGTGGTCGGAGACTCTCTGCTGAGGGGGATGGAGGCGCCCATCTGTCGCCCTGACATTTCATCTCGGGAGGTATGCTGCCTGCCGGGGGCCCGTATCCGAGACGTTACGGAGGCATTGCCGAGGATTATCCAGCCCTCTGACTACTACCCCATGCTACTCATCCATGTGGGCACAAATGATACTGCGCGGTGTGACAGTACGGGTGAAGGAGTTTGGAGCGCAGGTGGTATTCTCTTCAATTCTTCCTGTCAAAGGTAGGGGCCCGGGCAGAGACAGATGCATCATGGAGGTGAATGCCTGGCTGCGAAGATGGTGTCGCCAGGAGGGCTTTGGCTTCCTAGACCACGGGATGCTATTCGAGGAAAGACTGCTAGGCAGAGATGGCGTTCACCTTTCGAGGAGAGGAAAGACCCTATTCGGACACAGACTGGCTAACCTAGTGAGGAGGGCTTTAAACTAGGTTCGACGGGGACAGGTGAGCAAAGCCCACAGGTAAGTGGGGAACATGGAGACCGGGGAGATGGGTCGGAAACGAGAGGGAGTGGGGGCTATATTGGCAGAGAGAAAGGAGAGTCAGGACAAAACTGGGAGGAAAGATCAAACCAGTATCTTAGATGCCTATATACAAATGCGAGAAGTATGGGGAATAAGCAGGAAGAACTGGAAATGCTAATAAATAAATACATTGTTGGCATCACTGAAACTTGGTGGGATAATACACATGATTGGAATGTTGGTGTGGATGGGTACAGCTTGCTCAGGAAGGATAGACGGGGAAAAAGGGAGGAGGTGTTGCCTTATATATTAAAAATGTACACACTTGGACTGAGGTAGAGATGGACATAGGAGACGGAAGTGTTGAGAGTCTCTGGGTTAGGCTAAAAGGGGCAAAAAACAAGGGAGATGTCATGCTAGGCGTCTACTACAGGCCACCTAACCAGGTGGAAGAGGTGGATGAGGCTTTTTTCAAGCAACTAACAAAATCATCCAAAGCCCAAGATTTGGTGGTGATGGGGGACTTCAACTATCCGGATATATGTTGGGAAAATAACACAGCGGGGCACAGACTATCCAACAAATTCTTGGACTGCATTGGAGACAACTTTTTATTTCAGAAGGTTAAAAAAGCTACTAGGGGGGAAGCTGTTCTAGACTTGATTTTAACAAATAGGGAGGAACTCGTTGAGAATGTGAAAGTAGAAGGCAGCCTGGGTGAAAGTGATCATGAAATCATAGAGTTTGCAATTCTAAGGAAGGGTAGAAGGGAGAACAGCAAAATAGAGACAATGGATTTCAGGAAGGCAGATTTTGGGAAGCTCAGAGAGCTGATAGGTAAGGTCCCATGGGAATCAAGACTGAGGGGAAAAACAACTGAGGAGAGTTGGCAGTTTTTCAAAGGGACACTATTAAGGGCCCAAAAGCAAGCTATTCCGCTGGTTAGGAAAGATAGAAAATGTGGCAAAAGACCACCTTGGCTTAACCACGAGATCTTGCACGATCTAAAAAATAAAAAGGAGTCATATAAAAAATGGAAACTAGGACAGATTACAAAGGATGAATATAGGCAAACAACACAGGAATGCAGGGGCAAGATTAGAAAGGCAAAGGCACAAAATGAGCTCAAACTAGCTACGGGAATAAAAGGAAACAAGAAGACTTTTTATCAATACATTAGAAGCAAGAGGAAGACCAAGGACAGGGTAGGCCCACTGCTTAGTGAAGAGGGAGAAACAGTAGCAGGAAACTTGGAAATGGCAGAGATGCTTAATGACTTCTTTGTTTCGGTCTTCACCGAGAAGTCTGAAGGAATGCCTAACATAGTGAATACTAATGGGAAGGGGGTAGGTTTAGCGGATAAAATAAAAAAAGAACACGTTAAAAATCACTTAGAAAAGTTAGATGCCTGCAAGTCACCCGGGCCTGATGAAATGCATCCTAGAATACTCAAGGAGCTAATAGAGGAGGTATCTGAGCCTCTAGCTATTATCTTTGGAAAGTCATGGGAGACGGGAGAGATTCCAGAAGACTGGAAAAGGGCAAATATAGTGCCCATCTACAAAAAGGGAAATAAAAACAACCCAGGAAACTACAGACCAGTTAGTTTAACTTCTGTGCCAGGGAAGATAATGGAGCAAGTAATTAAGGAAATCATCTGCAAACACTTGGAAGGTGGTAAGGTGATAGGGAACAGCCAGCATGGATTTGTAAAGAACAAATCATGTCAAACCAATCTGATAGCTTTCTTTGATAGGATAACGAGCCTTGTGGATAAGGGTGAAGCGGTGGATGTGGTATACCTAGACTTTAGTAAGGCATTTGATACGGTCTCGCATGATATTCTTATCGATAAACTAGGCAAATACAATTTAGATGGGGCTACTATAAGGTGGGTGCATAACTGGCTGGATAACCGTACTCAGAGAGTTGTTATTAATGGTTCCCAATCCTGCTGGAAAGGCGTAACGAGTGGGGTACCGCAGGGGTCTGTTTTGGGACCGGCTCTGTTCAATATCTTCATCAATGACTTAGATATTGGCATAGAAAGTACGCTTATTAAGTTTGCGGATGATACCAAACTGGGAGGGATTGCAACTACTTTGGAGGACAGGGTCATAATTCAAAATGATCTGGACAAATTGGAGAAATGGTCTGAGTTAAACAGGATGAAGTTTAACAAAGACAAATGCAAAGTGCTCCACTTAGGAAGAAAAAATCAGTTTCACACATACAGAATGGGAAAAGACTGTCTAGGAAGGAGTACGGCAGAAAGGGATCTAGGGGTTATAGTGGACCACAAGCTAAATATGAGTCAACAGTGTGATGCTGTTGCAAAAAAAGCAAACATGATTCTGAGATGTATTAACAGGTGTGTTGTGAGCAAGACACGAGAAGTCATTCTTCCGCTCTACTCTGCTCTGGTTAGGCCTCAGCTGGAGTATTGTGTCCAGTTCTGGGCGCCGCATTTTAAAAAAGATGTGGAGAAATTGGAAAGGGTCCAAAGAAGAGCAACAAGAATGATTAAAGGTCTTGAGAACATGACCTATGAAGGAAGGCTGAAAGAATTGGGTTTGTTTAGTTTGGAAAAGAGAAGACTGAGAGGGGACATGATAGCAGTTTTCAGGTATCTAAAAGGGTGTCATAAGGAGGAGGGAGAGAACTTGTTCATCTTAGCCTCTAAGGATAGAACCAGAAACAATGGGTTTAAACTGCAGCAAGGGAGGTCTAGGTTGGACATTAGGAAAAAGTTCCTAACTGTCAGGGTGGTTAAACACTGGAACAAATTGCCTAGGGAGGTTGTGGAATCTCCGTCTCTGGAGATATTTAAGAGTAGGTTAGATAAATGTCTATCAGGGATGGTCTAGACAGTATTTGGTCCTGCCATGCGGGCAGGGGACTGGACTCGATGACCTCTCGAGGTCCCTTCCAGTCCTATAATCTATGAACCTATGAATCTATGAATAAGAACAGCCATACTGGGTCAGATTTTTGGTCCATCTATCCCAGTATCCTGTCTTCTGACAGTGACTGGTGCCAGATGCTTCAAAGGGAATGAACAGAACACAGCAATTATTGAGTGATCCATCCCCTGTTATCCAGTCCCAGCTTCTGGTAGTTGGTAGTTTAGTGACACCCAACCAGATGTGTCCCTGACCATCTTGGCTAATAGCGACTGATCCTCCATG
Organism: Trachemys scripta elegans; assembly: GCF_013100865.1. NCBI lineage: Eukaryota > Metazoa > Chordata > Testudines > Emydidae > Trachemys > Trachemys scripta. Next base: position 24,081,825 of record NC_048300.1, on the reverse strand, counting down.
AAAATATCTAATTACTTTTTGGACCCAGTTATACTTTTGGCCTTCACAATATCCCATGTCAGTGAGTTCCACAGGTTGACTGAGTGTTGTGTGAAGAAGGATTTCTTTTTGTGTTTTATAAACCTACTTGCTATTAATTTCATCAAGTGACCCCTAGTTCTTGTGTTATGTGAAGCGGTAAATAACACTTCTTTATTCACTTTATCTCCACCTTTTCATGACTTTATAGACCTCTATCATACACTCCTTAGTTGTTTCTTTTCCAAGCTGAACAGTTCCAGTCTTTTTAATTTCTCCCCATATGGGAGCTGTTCCATATCCCTAATCATTTTTATTGCCCTTCTTTGTCCCCTACTTTGCTCCCATCCTCCCTCTGTCATGACAGAACCCTGAGGGAAAAGGAAGGGATGCACAAAGAAGGGGTGAGGCCTTCCAGAACAGAGAGATTAAAAAGAACTGTGGAGCAACAGCCTGACCACTAGGCCAGCTGGGTTTCAGACTGACCTGCTACAGTGGACTGTTATTTGTTATGAGAAAGATTTTAAATAAAAATAAGCACATAACGAAAACAGTGAAGTGGCCCAGTAATAGTATCTGAAGCTCAGAGGGAAGGCAGCATTCATTACACTTGGTTATTATGTGCTAGGATCAAACGGGGCAAATGTGCTGGGATCAAAGGGGAAGAAGTACACTACGTAACAGATGCTTTTAAAAAAATTATACACTCAAATGATGAGGCGGAGAGTAATCTGCACTGCTCCATCTGGCAGCTGTGAGGAGAAAAATAACAGCACTTGAGAACGTTATTAATTAGGGCTGAAGTGGGCAGTTTCAAGTACTGCAAACTTCTAAAATAAAGACCAATTGGGGAACTAGTGAGTACTTAGCCTGGAGTGGCTTCCCAGAAGCTGCATTCAGGGAGTCAGACTGAGCAGCCAAACAAATAGTGGTTGACATGTCATGTCATTCATAAGTTGGTTATAAAACAGATGTAAATGGTAAAGTAGGATAGTGTGCACCTATATGGCATTCAGTGGGCATGAAAAACAACGTGCCAGCGGGGTGTAGTAGAATAAGCTACTGCCAAGAGGTAAAGAATACCCGCACCCCAGCTAAACAGGGAAAGTTCCAGTATTACCACTTATCCTGTTTTACTGAGTGCTTTACACCTGTTCTATACCTATTCCACCACATTGCCATGCTGAATTTGGCATTGAGATTTCCTTTTAAACCCATCAGAGTTCTGCCCAGACAGTATATAGCAGGCAGAAATGTTTATTGCTGTTAAAGTAAATATATTAATTTTGTTATTTTTAAAAATACCATTGTGGGCCAAAATCTGTTCTCAGTATGTCCTATACAACCATATTGGGACAAATTCACCCTTATGGTATTTCCACTGACTTCAATGGACTTACTCCAGAGATGTGTTTGGCCTGTTGTCTTGAGGTGTGACTGAGGGCAGAATTTGGCCCTCTGCCTGCACACTGAAAAGATTACAGCTGTTACAAAAGCCAGGATTCCCCTGGGATTCAGACTGGCACTCGATGGAGTGAGGACATAACTTTAGTTGTGGCTATTTTATGTTGGTTGCAAATTAAATTATATGATGACTTCCAGGTGTGTCCTCTTGATGTATGTGCTATGGAACCCTAGCCTGAGCTATTTTTCTGCTACAGTCACAACTTACTGAAGGTCACAGCCTGAGAGCAATATCCAAACATGCTGAGGAATGGTGAAAACTAAATTACTCAGATATCACATTGTGTCATTTTCTGCTGCACTGGCTATTGCTCCTCTGCCATCCTCTGTCAGTCTCTCTGACCTTTTGCCTTTGCTTTTGCTTCTTCCTTATAGGTGTCTTGTTGGAGTTCCCTATGTATAATTGGATGTATTATTATTAGCTAAATTGTAGCAGTGCTCAGAATGTTCCAGGCACTTGCCAAACACAAAGGAAGACAGTCTCTGCCCTGAACAATGCACAGTTTAAAAGACAGAGACAGAAGAATGACAGTGGAGAGGTATACAGCAGACAAGCAAAGTGGTCAGGGAAATGATAAGTGCACATCTTATTTGTAACATATTTGTTTGTTATGGATTTTAATTTTGTATATAGTTTAAAAGTTAAATATACTAAATTCCTGTTCTTCCTCCATAAATCAGCTCTTGCCCTTTCCTCCTTCCCTGCCCCACAGCTGTTCCCAGGTTTAGTCCCTGCAGTTCAGCACAGAGTAAAGGAGGGAATAAGTAGAAGACTTTGTCAGCTAGTTACTTGTAGGTGCTGTGGAAAAAGGTCTTCAGGAGGGATTTAAATTCTTGTCTGGAAAAATGAAAGCTTGGTGTTTGTTATTTGTCATTCTAGAAATGTAATAAACTCTAGGTAAAAGTCTGGGATATTACTATCCTCAGGTTGATAAAGCCTGTGCAGAAAGCATGCTCGCACCTTTAAATTACAAATGTGCAGCATTATAAACAAATCATGTGGAAGACAAGTTCTTATAACTTTCATCTCTTTCATTTATGATGCGCAATATCCTGCCTATTATTAAACAACCTGAAACGTGGCTAATAAAAATTAAAGCGGAATCTATTGGCATTACCCGAGACCTCCTACAGCCCTGGGTTCTCTGAATTCTCATTATGCCTAACATTACTATCTGGAATGATGTTAGTATCAGTCAGACATTGTTTCCAGAAGCATCCCCCCCACTCCTCATTATGGTAACTCAAAACAAAAAACAGATACATGGATATACGTGTTGTGGGCAGATACTTTCCAGTGGTGGCTCTGAGTATAAACAGAGAGCATCAAACAATAAATTGACCCTAATCTTATTTCTCACTAGAAAAAAACTTTTAGGACCTTCAAGAACCTTCTCCATGGTTCAGTTAATACAGGGGGTGGCATTCTAGCCTCACAGGCATATTCTTATTTAACACCCAAGGCATAACTCTAATAAATGTCCATTTACTTAGATGAAAATGCATGCTGGCATGTGCCACTGTTCATCTCTGCTGGAAGTAGAGTGAACATAACATAAGAATGGCCGTACTGGGTCAGACCAAAGGTCCATTCAGCCCAGTATCCTGTCTACAGACAGCGACCAATGCCAGGTGCCCCAGAGGGAGTGGACCTAACAGGCAATGATAAAGTGATCTTTCTCCTGCTGTCCATCACCACCCTCTGACAAACAAAGATTAGGACACCATTTCTTACCCATCCTGGCTAATAGCCATTAATGGATTTAACCTCCATGAATTTATCCAGTTCTCTTTTAAACCCTGTTATAGTCCTAGCCTTCACAACCTCCTCAGGCAAGGAGTTCCACAGGTTGACTGTGCACTGTATGAAGAAGAACTTCCTTTTATTTGTTTTACATCTGCTGCCCATTAATTTCATTTGGTGGCCCCTCGTTCTTATATTATGGGAACAAGTAAATAACTTTTCCTTATTCACTTTCTCCACATCATTCACGATTTTATATACCTCTATCATATCCCCCCTTAGTTTCTTTTCCAAGCTGAAGAGTCTTAGCCTCTTTAATCTCTCCTCATATGGGACCCGTTCCAAACCACTAATCATTTTAGTTGCCATTCTCTGGACTTTTTCTAATGCCAGTATATCTTTTTTGAGATGAGAAGACCACATCTGTATGCAGTATTCAAGATGTGGGTGTACCATGGATTTATATAAGGACAATAAGATATTCTCTGTCTCATTCTCTATCCCCTTTTTAATGATTCCTAACATCCTGCTTGCTTTTTTGACTGCAGCTGCACAATGTGTGGACTTCTTCAGAGAACTATCCACCATGACTCCACGATATTTTTCCTGATTTGTTGTAGCTAAATTAGCCCCCATCATATTGTATGTATAGTTGGGGTTATTTTTTCCAATGTGCATTACTTTACATTTATCCACATGAAATTTCATTTGCCATTTTGTTGCCCAATCACTTAGTTTTGTGAGATCCTTTCTGAAGTTGTTCACAATCTACTTTAGTCTTAACTATCTTGAGCAGTTTAGTATCATCTGCAGACTTTGCCACCTCACTTTTTACCCCTTTCTCTAGATCATTTATGAATAAGTTGAATAGGATTGGTCCTAGGACTGACCCTTGGGGAACACCACTAGTTACCCCTCTCCATTCTGAGAATTTACCATTTATTCCTACCCTTTGTTCCCTGTCTTTTAACCAGTTCGCAATCCATGAAAGGATCTTCCCTCTTATCCCATGACAACTTAATTTATGAAGAGCCTTTGGTGAGGGACCTTGTTAGAGGCTTTCTGGAAATCTAAGTACACTATGTCCACTGGATCCCCCTTGTCCACATATTTGTTGACCCCTTCAAGGAACTCTAATAGATTAGTAAGACACAGTTTCCCTTTACAGAAACCATGTTGTCTTTTGCCCAACAATTTACGTTCTATGTGTTTGACAATTTTATTCTTTACTATTGTTTCAACTAATTTGCCTGGTCTGTAATTGCCGGGATTACCTCTAGAGCCTTTTTTAAATATTGGCGTTACATTAGCTATCTTCCAGTCATTGAGTACAGAAGCTGATTTAAAGGACAGGTTACCAACCATAGTTAATAGTTCCGCAATTTCACATTTGAGTTCTTTCAGAACTCTTGGGTGAATGCCATCTGGTCCCGGTGACTTGCTACTTTTAATTCCAAAACCTCCTCTAGTGACACCTCAGTCCAGGGCTGCCCAGAGGGGGGAGGGGGCAAGTGTTGGAAGTAATGTGAGTCACACTGCTCCAGGAGTCAGAGGGATAGCTGTGTTAGTCTGAATCTGTAAAGAGCAACAGAGGGTCCTGTGGCACCTTTAAGACTAACAGAAGTATTGGGAGCATAAGCTTTCATGGGTAAGAACCTCACTTCTTCAGATGCAAGAGGAGGAGCACTGGGGAACATTCTGCCTCAAGGAAGGCAAAATACCTCCCAGAGCTCCTGGACAACCACATTGAGACAGTCACCTTTGCTTCCCACTGTTACTTACAAAAGGGCTAGAAAGAATTGGGTTCTAAGAGTCATGTATTTTTCCCTCTGGATAAATGATTCCTTATAGTGATGATACAGGCTGTGAAGCCAGGCTTAATGAACCTTAGATCATCCTAGAATGCATCCCACCCTTACTATTTCATAGTTGAAACTGCTGTGGTATGTATGGGAGAAAGAACACATACATACAACACAGGGTTGTAATTATCAGCATTAATATAATTTACAAATAAAATATTTTTGTTATTACAATTTTACGCTAATGGAGGCAGTAAAAGTTTTTCAGCTAATGCAGCAGATTTTTCCTTCACCCAGATAAAGTCTTAAGGAAAATAGCACCATAACAGAATAGTATGGTGAGAATAGCTCAGTCTGTTGCCAAAATGAAATGAATAGCTAAATCAACTAAATGGAATGCTATACTTGGGATACATTGCTTGTCTCTATGAAAATGCATATAAATGTTAATACAAAGTGACTGATATAAGAGGATGTGAATGTGATATGTCACAAAATGGTCAATGCAGAAAGATGCAGTTTTCTTAAATACAAATGGGGGTGTGACAGGGTTGGGACTCATCCCCTGGCACCTCCTACTGGTAATCTCAGGAATTAGCTCTGTCCAGTGGAGTGCCCCCTCCTGGTGGTGTCCCGTCCATTGTCTCACCCTCGGTTGGCATGTGGACCTGCATCGCTCTCTGGCTTGCGGCATCCTCTTCCGGACCACTGCCCTCTGGCAGTGCCCCTTAGTCCATCCACACCCCCTTCCGGGGGGAGGTGGGGTGTTATTAGGAGTCTTTGCACTGGCCTCAGTGGCGTGCCACAACCCCCAAGTCCCTCTTGCATCAAGGGGCAGGTAGCAGTGTGACTCAGCCACTGCTCGGTGCAGCACAAGGGGGAAAAGGGGAGACCCAGGCCCACCTGCTACTCTGGGTCCCGACCCAGGGACCCTCTAACGGCAGTCTCTCAGCCCTCCTTCTCTCCCCTTGCCTTGAGCCTTCCCTGGGTCACTTCCCCTCTTACCCCATTGCACTCTCTAGGCCCTTCTACTCAGGGCCAGCAGGTATCAGACTGAAGCTCCAATCTGCTTCCCTGGGCCTGCCCAGCACTGCGCTGTCCTGTGTGCTAGTCTCCTGCTCAGAAGACAGACCTTCCTCCCTGAAGGTCTAGGACAGACTGACTCTCTTCTCTCAGAGCAGCCTTTTTATAGGGCTGAGCCTGGCCCTGATTGGCTGTCTCCAATCCAGGCCCTGATTGGCTCGCAATACGCCCTTCTCTTATTGGCTGCTGGGCTGCACAGGCCCACTGGCCTGCTGCAGCCCCCTCTAGCATGGGGGTGGGCCAGACACCCCACCACAGGGGGGAAAAGGTTTTATAAGGAATATCACGTGAAGAGAAAATCACTTCCACTTAAAGAGCTATCAGGTAAAAGGTATATAGACTCTGCTACAATGAGACATGTCTAGTTGTATCCAGCTTTGTAAGCCATTGGATGATGTGAAATTGTGAATCCACCTTAAAATTAATAATCACCAAGGATACTTTAAAAAGTTTTTCCCATTTATTTTAATGTTATTTACATATTTGTTAGTTTGTTGTCCTATTTCTCACTAGTATTTAAATTAATACTTGTTATTTGGGCAATGGCTTCTATTACCTGTGGTCTGGATTAGTACATTGAGCAAATACAGATAATCACACAAGTCTAGAATCTGCCCGTGAGCTATGGGGCTGTGCAGGGGAGGAAGGACTCCTCTCAGGCCCGTGTGTGACTGCATGAGTCTTGCCTAGATGGTGGCCCCAGGTCTGGGGTGGAGTAAGGAGGGAACCGGACCTGAATGTCCAATGCGTCTCCCAACACTCCCCCATGTGAGTGTGTATGTGTGTGAGAGGCTTAGGAGTGGACAGAGCTATGCTCCTGCCAAAGGAGGGTGGTGCGGTATAAAGATCTCGAAAAAGGCTGTGGCAAAAGTACGCCTGACTGAGAGCAAGAGGAGTTTCCCTCTGAGACACAATTCCTTCCCAAGGCTCCTTGTGAGGCAGTGCAGTTATAGGCCACAGGAGCTCAACTGATAGAACCAAAGAAAGAAAGATAGAGATGTTTGAAATACAGCAAATAGTCCCCCTCAGAGTAAGCTGGTGGCATTTTATTTCCTCTCAACCTTTTACATCTAGATTATAAGATCTTTTGGGCCCTTTTTCAGCAAGGTCCTTAAGCATATGCTTCACTTTAAGCATGAGTCATCTCATTGAAGTCAAAGGGTACCAATGGTTTAAGTATCTTGCTGAATCAGGGCTCACGGCAAGACTGTTTCCTGCTTCTGCTATATATGTGAACAGCACTATGAGGCTCCAATCCCAAGCTCTGCTTTCTTTCATTGCAGCTGCTGTTAAGCTTTTGGAGTGTGTCACTTCTATTGTGTTTCATGGGATTGCGGAATCCATACTGGTAGTTTGTTCTTCCAGGTCTTCAGTGTATCTTCCCAAGCCCGTTACCTTTGTTGTTACACTGTACAATGTAGAGTTTACATACCCCACTCCTTTTTGTAACTTGTTTGTTTCCCTTCCGCTTGCACTGGAAGTTCTGGATGGTTGCAAGTCACAATTCTGCTGGCACATCCAGGTTTTATGAGGTTCTCTGAAGTTTGGTTTACAGGTATTGCTTGTTTCACTTGCCTTGTCTTCATCAGGCATTTACTTCTTTGTTCTCTCCCCTCCCCTTTCCTGGGGTGTGTGATCTTATCTGTTATTAAATTAGTTCGATTTTGGGAAGAAGCTCTACCTAGAACACTAACAAGCCTGATGGCACCCACAAATGTTGTTAATTTGCTTTCTTTATGGAAGATGGGTGGTGGAAAAGGGCCCACTTACCCTTATTAGTCACCAACCTAGTCTCAAATGGAAGGAACACAGATTCCCAGAAGACATAACATGCTGGGTGGGTTGTGTTTAGCTCCAGCCAGCGAGGTCGCATGACAGTAATTGGCAAAATCAGAAGCTGGTGAATTACTCCAGTTCAAAGCAACAGAGGGTCCTGTGGCACCTTTAAGACTAACAGACGTATTGGAGCATAAGCTTTCGTGGGTGAATGCCCACTTTATCAGATGCAAGATGATGAAGTGGGCATTCACCCACGAAAGCTTATGCTCCAATACGTCTGTTAGTCTTAAAGGTGCCACAGGACCCTCTGTTGCTTTTTACAGATTCAGACTATCACGGCTACCCCTCTGATACACTACTCCTGTTCAGAGGATCAGTAAAACAACAGTTTATTGCAGTGCATAGATGGCTACCCTGAATCATCTTGTGCAATTACAGGATGGCTCTGGTGGCAGATGCAAAAGCTGCATACACCCAGTGTTCCCATCAATCCACCTGCTGCATAGCTTCCCTGAATGACTGGTCCAAGAATACATAGCAAATTAGTGGTAAGTGCAATAGAACTCAGACTCGCTGGATAAAAAGATTTTTGCTGTTTTTGACATTTGTTTCCATTTGGATGCAGAATGAAACCTAGACCATTCGAAATATTTCATGGAAAAACCAAGAGCTCTCCAATTCAGAACAGCCAATAGCTCCATGGTCAGGGCATTCATATGGGAGGTTCAAGTCCCTGGCTTAGCTGACTTTGAACAGGGTCTTGAACCTGAGTATCCCACATGAGCAGTCTAACCACTGGGCTATCTGCTAATCTGGGTTAGATTGGTTTGACTCTCTGGTTTTGACCAGAAATTCCATCCTGGACCAGAGAAATGGTTTTGCCAAATTGGTACTTTCCAATGAAAAAATTGTTTGGTTGATAAGTTTCCAGCTAGCTCTAAACATAACATGTTGCTGTTGGGAAAGGGAACAGCAGCCTACTGTGACTGGCAGACTATGAGGAGGGTCTAGTTCTTTGACTGCAGTACTTGCTTAGGGGTGATGGATTCTTTCATTTAAGCTTCTGTTCTGGTGTTGGGGTGAATTCATTAATTTGCATGAGATAGGCAAACAATTTTTATGCCATTAAGTGGCCATTGGTAGAGAGCATTCTGCATTTTTTTCTGTTCCAATGATAGGGATCATGTGTGTTCAATTTCAGTTTCATATCCAGTTTACAGGGTTTCAGTGTTCATCTGTGCTTTTACAAGAATCAAAAATTCTGATCTGGTCAGATATCCCCAGACGAATTACATTGGCTTGGAGACAATAGGATATTATGGTCTCGTAAGTCTGTTTGATGCAATGTGATTTTTTTTTATCTTTCTCTGAGGTGAAAAAGATTCTTAAATCAAAGTGATATGTATTGTCATAACATTGTTTGATATGATAGCTCTTCCTCAGTAGGGCCACTACTTTGGTTAGCTTTGAGAAGAAACTACAACACTGCCTCTTTTCTGTGATAGAGATCAAGGTTAGCAACTATCAAAACTGCAAGAAATTCTCTCTCACTCCTAGCCCTTTGGCTAAATTCACTGATGGAATCAGAAACCATAACACAATTGAAATCAATGGGGTTGTGCTGACTTAAGCAAGCCCTGAATTTGAACATTGCTGTCAACTTTCAAGAGAGCAGAATCCAGAGTTGCAGTGCAGTGAGTTAAACTGTCCCCACACGGTTCTCCTTTTGAAGATTCATGAGGCCACAACATGGATATTCTGTGGAACTCCCACTTGGTAGCATGGAAAATTCAAAAAAGTAATATTTTCATGTTGCAACAAAAATAATTAGTTCCTTCTGTCATCTCACTCAGCTCCACATAATGGCTCTGACAGGACTATTTCACTATAAGAAATCAGAGTCTAAAAATATCAAAAACAGATAGCTGTTGTTAAATAGATATTAGGTCACTTTTTTTTTTTACTTCTAAAATGTAAATTTAGAAACTCATTAAATTGTGGTCCTCCTGGATTAGACATTTTAAAACAACTGCAGCGATTTCTCTGAGGGATTTTAAAAATTTGTTTATGTGATTAAGGACAAAATTAAGGGCATGATCCAAAGCCCATTAAAGTTAATGGAAAGACACTCATTAATTTCCAAAGGGCTTTGGATCAGATCTTAAGATTATTTTTTCCAAAAAAGTTTCTTAACTTACATATTGGGGAGGTAATAACCTAGTATTACTTTCTAAAGGAAAACATGGCACTGATTCAATTTGGATGAAATATATTGTTTGTATACAGTGGTTTATAAGGCTCTAAATCTTGTAAATGCATTTTTATGTGTAGTAGGAGGCACAGACATTGCAGATGTAAGCACTCATCCTCAAAAAAGCAGTTCCTGTTAGCAGGTAACTTTCATTTAAGGCTCATTTCAGCTTGATTTAAAAGCAGAAGACCCTACACAAAGCTACAGAGGCAGAAAACATGCTCCTTGCCTGGTCAGATAATTAATCAAAAAATTGGTTGCTGTGACAAAATTGGTTCAGAACCAATCAGCCAACATCTTCAAAAGTTACCTCTGATTTTGGGTTCCTCAGTGCTTGGTTGTTCAAGATGGCTTAGCGTGTGCACTGAAAGACTGAAGCATTCAGAATCAGCAGCTGTTTTTGAAAATTTTGGCGGCAAATTTCCACCGACCTCATTTTTAGATATGTTTTTTGCAGCTGAGCTCACAAATGCAAGTGATAAAAATCTTGGAAAGAAGCCTGTTCTCTTGAGATTTTCACCTCAATTTTACAGACTCAACGTTTGCTTAGTTTGGAGATGTTTCAGATAAACATCTGTTCTTATGGATTCTTATTCAAACCCAAACCTTAACTTTCAACCATTCAAGTTAACTCATTGCTACTTATGACTTCCATTTACACTAGAAGGACAAAAGAGGGAACTTTATATTGATGCGTATGTCATTATATTGATTTGTATGTCAGTCCTTATGCACTTGAGTGCTGTGCAGCAGTGCACAAAATAAATATACAACCAGGGTGGTATTCAGCTATATTATTCACATTCTTCATCAAAGGCTCCATGCTTTTACACATGGTGAGCATGACTCATCAGATTTGTCTGCACTGCTCAGATAGCCCTTCCTTACCTTTTTCTTTCATGGTCTTTCAGCCAAAGCAAGTTGGATATTTAAATACTTTTAGAGCCACTGATAGTAAATAATAATGATCTGAACAAGGATATATTTTTGAGTATATTACTGCACTAAAATTCGTGCAAAAGTGTTTCATGTGAAGCTCAGATTTTTGTGATTTGCATTAGGTGGAGAATGAAACATGTCTTAACCCTGTAAATTGAAATGCTTATATAACGTAGAAATTTACAGTTCCATCATCATCTGTGGCACTTTTTTCCAAGCTCAGTGTTCTACCAGTGACTAATTTCACATATAGAGATTCTTGCACTTTCCGGGTGGTGTTGGTGCCTAGATGTTCCATGAAGCCTTATTTTGTAGAGAATATGAGCTTGCCACACAGTAATGAGTCACTTAGCTCATTTTAAGTTTACTCATTGTCAGAATATTCACTACCATTGATATTCCAAGTGAATCTGTATAGGGATTATTGACATAAGGTAAGTTAATCAGTCCCCTTATTGTGAAATAAGTTAAAACATGGGCTTGTGTGCCTGCCTCAGTAATACGTACAGGTTACGTATGGCCGTTCTTATGTTCTTATACAGAATGTACCAAGCTAGAACATAAGAATGGCCATACTGGGTCAGACCAAAGGTCCATCTAGTGCAGTATCCTGTCTACCGACAGCGGCCAATGCCAGGTGCCCCAGAAGGAGTGAACCCAACAGGCAATGACCAAGTGATCTCTCTCCTGCCATCCATCTCCACCCTCTGACAAACAGAGGCTACGGACACCCTTCCTTACCCATCCTGGCTAATATCCATTAACGGACTTATCCTCCATGAATTTCCCTTTACAGAAACCATGTTGACTTTTGCCCAACAATTTATGTTCTTCTATGTGTCTGACAATTTTATTCTTTACTATTGTTTCAACTAATTTGCCTGGTACTGATGTTAGACTTACCAGTCTGTAATTGCCAGGATCACCTCTAGAGCCCTTTTTAAATATTGGCGTTACATTAGCTATCTTCCAGTCATTGGGTACAGAAGCCGATTTAAAGGACAGGTTACAAACCATAGTTAATAGTTCCGCAACTTCACATTTGAATTCTTTCAGAACTCTTGGGTGAATGCCATCTGGTCCCGGTGACTTGTTACTGTTAAGTTTATCAATTAATTCCAAAATCTCCTTTAGTGACACCTCCATCTGTGACAATTCCTCTGATTTGTCACTTACAAAAGCCTGCTCTGGTTTGGGAATTTCCCTAACATCCTCAGCCATGAAGACTGAAGCAAAGAATCCATTTAGTTTCTCCACAATGACTTTATCGTCTTTAAGTACTCCTTTTGTATCTCGATCGTCCAGGGGCCCCACTGGTTGTTTAGCAGGCTTCCTGCTTCTGATGTACTTAAAAAAACATTTTGTTATTACCTTTTGAATTTTTGACTAGCCGTTCTTCAAACTCCTCTTTGGCTTTTTTTATTACATTTTTACACTTAATTAGGCAGTGTTTATGTTCCTTTCTATTTACCTCACTAGGATTTGACTTCCACTTTTTAAAAGATGCCTTTTTATCTCTCACTGCTTATTTTACATGGTTGTTAAGCCACTGTGGCTCTTTTTTAGTTCTTTTACTATATTTTTTAATTTGGGGTATACATTTAAGTTGGGCCTCTATTATGGTGTCTTTGAAAAGCGTCCATGCAGCTTGCAGGGATTTCACTTTAGTCACTGTACCTTTTAATTTCTGTTTAACTAACCCTCTCATTTTTGCATAGTTCCCCTTTCTGAAATTAAATGCCACAGTGTTGGCTGTTGAGGTGTTCTTCCCACCGCAGGGATATTAAATGTTATTATCTTATGGTCACTATTTCCAAGCGGTCCTGTTATATTTACCTCTTGGACCAGCTCCTGCGGTCCACTCAGGACTAAATCAAGAATTGCCTCTCTCCTTGTGGGTTCCCGTACCAGCTACTCCAAGAAGCAGTCATTTAAAGTATCAAGAAATTTTATCTCTGCATTTTGTCCTGAGGTGACATGTTCCCAGTCAATATGGGGATAATTGAAATCCTCCACTATTATTGAGTTCTTAATTTTGATAGCCTCTCTAATTTCCCTTAGCATTTCATTGTCACAATCACTGTCCTGGTCAGGTGGTCGATAATAGATCCCCAATGTTATATTCTTATTAGAGCATGAAATTACTATCCATAGAGATTCTATGGAACATGTGGATTCACTTAAGATTTTTACTTCATTTGATTCTACATTTTCTTTCACCTATATTGCCACTCCCCCCCACCCCCCCGCAAAACCTGTTCTGTCCTTCTAGGTACTTCTAGAATTGTATTTGCATTTAATTTAACATGAAAGTAATATTTCCAGAAGCAAACTGCAGCATTAAATTATTCCAAATCGTCACAGGTTTTCCATTTTAACAGCTGGATATTTACATGCTTCATTAATGTTATATGTTAACATTGCTTATAGCTACTAATGTTAGTTTATTAAGGGATTATTGGTACACTCGACTTTGACCTCTGGTGACCTATATTCACATTCTGAGGGTGGTCATGAGTAAATTGAATTTTTTCCTAATTTCCAGTTATGCACATCATAAAACGACTATGCGCTTCAGTAAAGTGCTAAACAATCAGCAGTTTTCAATATACTACAAAGGAAGGTGTGATGCAAGTAAGGATTATCTAGTGCATTGGCAGAATAGTATTTGGGAACTTGCACTATGCATTGTGTCAAGACTACTTATTAGTCCATATATTTTGTGAACCTTTAGTGAGTGATGTTTTCCCTATTCTGTTCTGATTTTTTTTTATTTATAATATACCCACATCAAAGCAGAGCTTAGGCATTGTATATGTGGTCCTGTCAGACAATAATTGGGCTTTATAATTAGATAACACAATTGTTGTGTGAAAGGACCATAGTCTTCACAGCTTCCTCACTGAGTGCTTGGCTTCTCTTGTTACTATTTTGTTCAGTTTGTCTCTGGCGAGCACTGGGATCATGATTGTGCTGCAGGGAGGGAAAACATTTTGCACTTTACTTACCCCCTTGCACATCCATGCACCAACCTCCAGTTCCACTAACCAATGAAGGCCACTGGAAGTGCCTATACACCTTCAGAATGTCGAGCTATATTGAGTGCTCTGCAGAAACACATGACATAAGGGTTGCTAGCATTTGGTTCTCCTGGGCAGCAGTTGCAAGATGTCATGGTCCTTCAGATGACTATTTCCCATTTAAAGCAAACTCTAAATACGTATATTGAAAAACAAAGAAGCCATTATAGCAGCTGTCACAGTACATGGGATAAAAAGTTCCTAAAATATACATTTCCAGGGTAGTCTTTGAAGGTTTGGAAGAGCTCTTTTATGTTCTATCAAATCAGTAATATGAGGTACATTTTAGAATTCCATCCATGCACTGGATAGTGTACACTTTTGAGAGAGGACATACAGGAATGATTTTCTTTTCCTCTCTCCCCATTATTACACTATCTGGAAGGGAAAAGAAAACTTGAGATGAAGGTGTATTAAAATGAAAAAGTTCATCCCATTATGCGTAAGCACAGAGTTATTTGAACATATTGTAACTGATCAAAGCAGATTGCTGCTGAAATCAGGGGAGTCAGACAGAAATTAATTTATGGCTCCTTGTTCTTCAGACCATAGACCCAGTTCTGCAAGGTACAATATGATCAGCCCTACTGAAGTCAGTGGGACTCCGCTGGAGTACAAGTGCTATTTGAAAGATCAGGGCCTATAGCTGGCTTCAGTTAGATGCATTGGGCCAGTTTAATCAGTTCCATGATACGTTCTGTAATTATATAAAAATGCATTTACAGTAGTTGCTGTTGTAAAGTCAGTATTTACCCAGAGTTACTGCAGGTATTTCAATATATCTAGAATGGAAAATAACTGTGGCATTTCAATTGTGTAAATGTTTACTTCTTAATGGCAGCTCCTGTAAGAAGTAATTTGGTAATCATTAATTAATAGGTTTTTAGAACTGTTGTCTCTGCCTGAAAGCAAGCCTGTGAGTGCAGTGTGAATTGTGTTGATAAATTGCATAGTCAATTGTTTGACCACACTTTGGTTTGATATGAAATATACTCAAGGGGCCAAATAACCAATTTTAGTCAGGTTTATTGCTCTAAGCCAATAATAATATAGTTACAGGACAAAGATTCTACACAATACCAATCCCCAGGAAGCCTCTTTTGCAGCAAAGTTACGTTCACCTTATGCAGGAGGTATGTTCCCCAAGTTATAAATTTTAGCTGGTATTATTTATATGATGATTTTACTAGTTACACATTGTGATGTTCTGTACCTCCGGGGAACACCCAGCACCCCATGTTCATCCTTATAAAATGATTGTGTGGTATCCAGTGTAAAGTTTGTCATGTCAGGTGTCTTTGGAAGGTTCATGATGCACTGAGCGTTCCTGTCATAGTGATGTTATAGTAATTGTTGTTACAGTAATGTTATAGGTTGTAATTTCATGTATATAGTTATGAGGCTAGAAATGTGTCCTCATGGCTTAAAACAGGCCCAGGCAAAATTCTCCAAGAGCAGAGGGGCAGTTCACACCTCATCAGGGCATGTATGGGACAAGTCCAGCTCAACCTATCAGGAACAAAGGACACAGGCCTAGGCAGCAACAAAGGATCTGTTGGACTCTCAAGTGAGTCACCGCCCTTCCTTTGGTCAGTTTGGACTACGATGAGGTAATGATCACCTGATCCTGAAGGGGGGTAAAGCCAAGAGGGAAGAAATAACATGATAAAAGGGAGAGATGTTTGCCATGCTCTTCCTCTCTCTTCCACCTCCATCTACAGACATCACTACCAAGCAACTGAAGTACTGATCAAAGGGGAGAGCCTGGCTGAAGAGCAACCAGCCAGCCTGGTGAGACGCATCTAAGTTTGTAAGGGCATTGAAAGTGTTAAGGTCAGCTTAGAATGTGTTTTGCTTTTATTTCATTTGAGCAAATCTGACTTGTTGTGCTTTGACTTATAATCACTTAAGATCTATCTTTGTAGTTAATACATTATTTTGTTTATTATTCCTGAAGCAGTGAGTTTGGTTTGAAGCATGTCAGAGACTCCCCTTGGGATAACAATCCTGGTACATATCAATTTCTTTGTTAAATTGATGAACTCATATAAGCTTGCAGTGTCCAGCAGGCATAACTGGACGCTGCAAGACGGAGGTTCCTAGGGTTGTGTCTGGGATCAGAGATATTGGCTAGTGTCATTTGGTTGCACAATCCAAGGAGCAGCTTACATACCAGAGGCTGTGCGTGAACAGCCCAGGAGTGGGGGTTCTCACAGCAGAGCAGGGTAAGGCTGGCTCCCAGAGTCAAGGATTGGAGTGACCTAGCAGATCACTGGTCCGGATAACACCAGAGGGGAACGTCACATACATCTCTTGACATGTTACTAAAATCCAACCTATTTGTCCCAGTTCCCTAACTTCTTGTTCTGTTCCTTCCTTATCTTTGTTTTGGATACTAGCATTTCAGGTACTGGTCCATGGAGGTACTGCCCTAGCTTGTACTAAGACATAGAACAAATGTATCTTGATTTTGAAAAGTTTCCTGTCTGCTTATGCCCAAGCTTACTTAAAGGTGTTATGGGATACTTAGCATAAGAGAACAGGATTGTAGTAAAGATACAGGCCAATTTAGAAGTGCTATACTATTTGTGCTTAATGCTACTTGTGCTGAATGCATACTAACGTATATAGGGTGTGGCTAATAGATATTATCAATATTATATATATTGACAGGGCAAGGCCAGATGGCTATAGAAAAGTAGTGGGAGATAGATATATTAGCCTCAGGCTAAACAAATCCCTGGTACCAGGATAAGTAAATGGCAGCAGCTCCAGATCAATTAAGATACCTGGGGCCAATTAAGAGCTTTCTAGAAGGCAGGGAGGATGCAAGGTTTATTGGCTGGCTGAAAATAGTTAAAAGCCTCCCAGTTAGTCAGGTGGGCGTACATGTCAGGAGCTGTGAGAAGTTGCGCTGTTGGAGAGACTGAGCTGTACACACCATATTAGGCACAAGGAAGGAGGCCCTGAGGTAAGGGTGAAGTGGAGCTTGAGGAAGTGGGGGCTGCTCTGGGGAAGTAGCCCAGGGAATTGTATGTATCCTGTTCCTAAAAGGTCAGCTACCATAGGTGATACTATTAGGGTCTCTGGGCTGGAGCCCGGAGTAGAGGGCAGGCTCGGGCTCTCCCCCTTTGCCCTCCTGATTAATCACTGAGACTGGGAGACAACAGAGACTCTGCAAGGGAGGATAGCTTCTCCTCACCTTCCTCGCTGGCTTATGATGAAAATGGCTCAGTAGACTGTGACCCTTGTCTCTAGAGAGAGAAGGGTTAAGTAGAGGGTCACAGTGAGCCTCTGAGGCTAGCGAAATCTGCCAGGAAACACAGGACCCATAGAGACAAGGGCAAAGCTTTGTCACAACATATATAGATAGATTAGATATATGGTAGCCAGTATATATTGGTCAACAATTGAATACAGTAATAAGGTGCACTAGTTTATTTGGTTTCAGTGGTGTTACACCAGCAGTGAATTTGTCCCTTATGGGTAGCAGTAATTTGATCTTGACATATTTTTTTTAATAAGATGCACTGATATTTCATGCATCATGCGTCTGACAAAGTGGGTATTCACCCACGAAAGCTTATGCTCCAATACGTCTGTTAGTCTATACGGTTCCATAGACTCTTTGTCACTTTTTACTGATATTTCAGTTGACCTGGACTCATGGAAGATGCCTCCCCCACATGCTTAGATACTTAGGGCAAGATTCTGATGCCCTTAGGAATATCAGTGAAATCAATGGGACTACTTGAGCAGAAAGGTGCCAATCCTGCAAGTTACAATGCACAGGTAGTTGGTTCTCTGTACCCCTACAAACCACCACTGAAATCAGCTTTGGTTTTACTTGCAGAATCAGCTCAGAAGGTACTACTTAGCATGAGTAAAAGTGGCAAAATCTGGCCTTATTAATTAATTAATTATAAATAAAATTGCTGTTAAAAGTGTGCCTGTAAAACCATTTACCCAGAGTTAGCATGCCACATGACCATGATATATTCTATTCTCAGGAAAATACCTTCAGTATGTCAGATACTGTGATGTGGAAACGCTGGGTAAATGGTGGCTTTTTAATAGTCACTTCTGTAAATGCATTATTATCTATTGTGTTGGATCACATTGTGGAGATGTGTTTAAATTATTTTCTATAAGTGCTTTGTATCTGCTATAGTCTCATCTGTTAAGTATTTTAAAATAATTGATACATGACTGAAGTATGTTATAATGAAGTTTATTTAAAATTTCTATTAATAATTTCTTAATTATTAAATTATTCATGTTACTTTAATTTTACATGTTACTGAATATATTCTGCCATAATATGCAGCTACTTTCTCCCTGTACTGGGGGCAAGATTAATACTGAAACATTATGCATAATATCCAGTTCTAACAAGAAAAATAGGCATGAATCTCTATTAATTCTCAGTCCTGTTGCCTGTTTTGACTTTCCTGTCTTTAATACCTTCAAAGTGAAAGACTTGCAAATACAAAATTTTGTCCTAAATGAATTAAAATTCGTAAGCAATATACATTTTATGCTATAATTTTGTTTTGGTAAGAGCTATATCCACATAAAGGGTAAGGTTTTCAGAATTGCTCAGTGTTAGTCTTACTCTGTTCCTATTGGAATCAGTAGGGACTTTAGCAGTAGTGGGTCTTAAGTGGGTCAAAAGTTCAACAGAGACACTTTCATCACACCAGCTGTAGGTGATCTATTGGGGGAAAGAAACAGAGTATTGCAGTATATGTGATACAGCAGAGCTACATAAATATATATATTACTGTATAAAACATTTATCCTGTGTTAGTAGTGTTTACATTTAATCATTTTTATTGTATATTATGGGAGCCCTAATCAGTGCATTCTTGGAAAACAGATACTAAAAAATCTTGCAAGCGCTGCTTTTCCTGAAGTGAGATAATATTTGTCTGTAGGATGCATTAACAAAATGTGTTTGAGTGGAGGACACATTGCAATAAACACATTTCTGCTTGTTTTACATGATGGTATTTAAGATTTCTTAGGCGATCACATTAAAATAAATGATGAACACAATAGTTAGTGGTTCAGCAAGGCCCAGAATTCATTATAGCCCCCAGACTGAGTAGCTGGGGAGAGGCTCTGTGGGTAGTGTGAGAAACCTTACTCTCCTTAGTGTAGAATCACTATGGAGTATATCCACAGAAGCTACTTCAGCCCAATCCAAGTCCGTAATCAAGAAACAGTCCCGTTGGTCTGTTCAATAGACATCATGACATTGTTTCAATCACTGATTTCACTATAGTTGTAATTTGTAGAACTCTTGTAGTTTTCTAAAACAGAAACAAGCAAGACAACAAAGAACACAGGCCTTGTGTCTTTCTATATTCAGAGGAGAGATGCTGTTTCTCACCTCTGCCTGTGCTAAATAATTCAAATTAACTTATCAAAACCAACTTGGCACTCTCTGCTGTCATTGCATATTAATAAACTGTCCGTGCAGATTCCCATCATGGCTTATTTATGACTGGACCATTGTTTGAACTATTTTATTGTATAGGGCTGGATCAGTCATGTGTCCTTAGATCAGTGTTTTCTCAATGACTGGTCTGTGAACTGACGCCAGTCCCTAAGATCTCCATGACACAGTTTAGGAAGACAACAAGTCAGTTCCAGATATCAAAAAGATTGAGAAATGTTTAGATCATTCATGTTTAGGTCATGGTGTCTAAAATATGTGGCCTAAATGGCTCCATTCCATGGAGGATTTAGTGAGGTGAACTCTGTGTCTATGCATTACTTCTTCCTTTGAGGTGGGAGGAAGCAGTGAGATACATTATAGATTTATGATTGGGACTCTGAAGGTGGTGGCAGGAGGGAAGTCTGTCATATAGGAGTTCTTCCTCTCTTCAGTCCCAAAGTCCCACCTCAGTCCAAGAACACCTGCCCACCTGGTGTTAGTGTGGAGTGGTTTCTAGACATTCCCAAAATGGCAAAATGTGATGTTACCACTTTCTTTCATTGCTGTTGGGGCTATTAGTTTCTCCTTTATTCCCTTTGCCCTGTGCAGCACAAGGGAGCATCTGGGCCTTTTGTTATCCACATGTGGAAGGGGCAGTATAATTTCCCATAGCAGAAGTGTTTTTAACACATTTTGAGAAGAGGAGCACTTCCATAAGGTGACAATCAGCTTTGAAAGTGCCCCTGTAAAGAGAAGTTAAAAGTGGAGCTTGAACCATGCGTGTGCCCTTTGAAAGTGTGCTTTGGTACAACTCGGCCCAGATTCTCCCTTCCACTTCCTATCTTATCCTATCAGTGTTTCTGCTCTCCAAGCCTTGATCACATCCACACCATAAGGAAACCAGCATGCTCTGCTTCAGAGTAATATCACAAAGGAGACTTGTGTGGAAAAGTAGCTTTATGGTTTCCATCAGCTCTTCGCTGGCTTTTTCATTAGAAACAGTTTGAAATTTTCTAGCATCTCTGCCATTCAGTGGCACAGTTTTCAAGCTGAAACTTCAAAGTTGGGCAGGGCAGCATTTGCAAAAAATTAATCTCTGGTCAACAGCTGACTGCAAATGGAAAGGCAAAGAAACAGCCAAAACAGCAAAGACTCGGTGTGAATGATAGGTTATGGAGCCAAAGATAAAACAAATGGCAAAAAATAAGTAAGGCCAAATGTTGCTCTCATTTATGTCATTTTTAATCTCCAAAGCTCAATAGAGTTACGCTAGATTAATAGTATTGCAAGTGAGAACATAATTTGGCCTTTAAATGAAAGGGACATATAATTTAGATCCCTAGTATAAAATTAATCTTGGCACAAGTTACACTATTATTACTAAAATCTCCTATTCTTAAAACTGCATAAAAAGTTTCACACTTAGGGTATGTCTACATTTGAGCTCGGTGGTGTGAATCCCAGAGGGTTCTGGGCATGCCACCCTGGCTACACTGCTGTTTTTAGTGTGCTAAATCCAGGAGAACTAGTGTAGAAATGTCTACGCAAGCAGGGAATCGCACCGCCCAGCTCAAATGTAGCCATAGGGTGAAACTGTCTATCTAAAATTAGAGGTAGATATTGACTAGTAGAACTGAAGAGACTGATGAGTAGAGAGTACTTTATTATAAAATAATTTGTCCAGACAAACACTAAGAAATCACTGTTTGGTTTAGGTGTATATTGTGTAATAGATATTGGCATGATCACATTTGACCATACAGATCTAGGCCCCAGTTATGCAACTTCTTGCAAATGAGTGGACTTCTGCTCTTGCACAGAATTGCATTGACTTCTCTAGGACTCAGTGTGGGCTCAGCAGTCTGCCTGCATGCCAGAAAATTGCATTAGAATTCTAAGCTGGAATTCCTTCCACATACATACAGGTTAAAAATCCACTTTGAAAATCTCAGGCATATTAAGTTTAATTACACACACATTTTCAGAGGAATAAAATGATGTATGATTGATTGCCCTCTTCAGCTGTACAATCATTGCAGTAATGCATTTGATTTGAATATAGCAAGCCAAAAATTTCTGCTGAAATTTTAAATTCTGCCCTCACTTTGCTCCCCCTTTCCCCAATTGGCAAGCACGGGTCCTCTCTGGCCTCCTCTTTATGTCCTTGTCCTAATGGGCTCCTACTTCACCCTTTCCTTTCCTTTCTAGTGAGGAGTAGAGCCCACCACAAGTTCTTTATCTTATTTATCTTTGTGTTTCTACACTAGGTTGTTAAGAACAAGCTGCTCTAAGGCGCTGTACATAGCTGTGATGCCCCCAGAGTGGACTCTGAGAGTCAAATGCCAGCACCAGATTACTTCCCTCTCCATACCAGCCTCACTGCGCTGGTTGGTGTGCAGGAGTGCGGAGTAAGATACAGAATATTCAGAAGATTTGGGCCCAGTTTCTGCTAATTAGATTACACGCCTGCCCATGACACTGATCTTTAACATAATATGACCTGTTTTTCTACTTAGAAAAATATGGATGTAGTTAATGCTGATGCATTGGACAGAGAGATAAAAGAGGTGAACACAGACGTATAAACAAGGGGACTGAACTTTATATCTGCTTTGAATTTTTTAGGGCAAAATGCCATAGTTCAATACATTCCTTCTGTACTAATTGTTATGGGAGGGAACCACAAATGAAAGTAGGCTAACAATAGAATACATGTTTAATTATATTATATACATTTTTAATGATAAATTCTGAACAAAAACTTGGTTCCATATTGGTAAAAGTAGCAACAGAGGGCCTGAGTCTGCCCTCAGATGTATGCATGCAACGACTTTTAAAATTGAAAGCAGAGGTTCTCAAACTGTGGTCCATGGACCACCAGTGGTCCGCGAGCTCCATTCAGGTGGTCCACAGTTAGTTTCCTCTAAGGTGCGTGCCTGGGCGGCCGCACACGAGAAAATGAAGGGCCACCCATCTACCTAGTTAGTGGAGCCGCGCAGCTAATTAGGTGCCTGGACCCTGGAGAAGATGCACGTGTAAAGTGAGGTGGTGGCCTTGGGGGGAATAGGAGGTAGGTGGGAGGGAGCAGTGGGGTGAGAAGAGGGGGTGGGGGGAATTTGGGATGTGCAGGGCTGCAGCGGCCAGAGAAACAGGTGAGTTTCCCCAGCTGCAGGGCTGTGGCTGCTGGGGAAAGATGGCCCTACTTCCCAGCCTCAGCTCTGTGGCTGCTGTGGTGGGGGAGAGACCCCAGCTCCTTCCCAGCTCCAGATCGGGGGCTGCTGCAGTGGGGAAGAGAGGGAGAGACCCCCCCCTCCATCCCAGCCCCAGATCGGGGGCTGCTGCGGTGGGGTAGAGAGGGCACATCCATCGCATTAGAAAGGTAAAACTACTGATATGAAAATATGAGTTGTGTGCTTTTATTTGTAGAACAAAAAAGTTAATTATTATAACTTTTTTTATATAGTGCTTTTATCCAAAGCGTTTTACAATAGTTAGCTAATGGTACAAATAACATTTGGAAAGATCATTAAGTGGTCTGCTGAGACTCTCAGCAATTTTCAAGTGGTCAGCAGAAAAAAAAAAGTTTGAGAACTACTGGTCTAAAGGCCATAATTTGGCCCATAATCTGTTAACAAGTTGATTTATTATAAATCTACATTTGCAGTGTACAGCGAATACCCTAATGCTCTACAGAATAAAATACACACATGCACACACCATAAAAATGGGCCTCTTGCAGAACTGGATCCCTGTGTACAGGGGGAAAATGTACAATTAACTTGTTAACCAATATCTCTCATATGTTGCATCTATAGGTATTTTCCTACATATACAGCAAAGTACATATTTCTTCTAGAGATTTTCCTTAATATATCTAACATGGTAAAGGCAAACTTTGTTAAGCATGACAATAGTTGCTGCACTTTAATGCTGATTTTACTACAGTATATGATGGGAGTCAAGGGATAAAACTTCTTACTGGGATCGTTGCCTGTGTTTCAGTGTCCTATGTACATTATGACTTTCCCTATCAAATAGAATATTCTGTAGTTCTCAGATCATTACAAAACATTATCTTGGTTAAAACCCTCTAAAATGCCTCATGAGAGACCTCATCCAAAATGGGGATTTCCTGAAAATTGTGGAAGATTTTGTTTGATGTTTTTGTTTCAAAATGTAGAAGGCTCAGTAAAGGTCATTCCTTACTACATTTCGGTAAACGATATACCAGCATTAATTAATTAAATATGTGGTCTTTGTTTGATTTGGTGATGTATGTGCTTAACATGCAGTATGTAATAGGTGATGTATCTTATTAGATTAGTGGTAAATTTAATTCAGTATATGATGCATTTGATTCAATAGTCAATGTTTTCTGATTTAATAACAAAATGCCATTGGTTTGATAAGTGACATACTTGATAACATTAATCAACAACTTTAGGATTTAGACATTTTGTACTGGATACATTATGATTTTAAAGGAGGAAAGACTTCAAGAGGATTTGTAGTATGAGATATTCGGTGACATATATGATACTCCTTCAGTATCTGTTTCCCAGTATGATAAACAAGTTTTACAAGAAAATGTAAACAAAGTATTTTAAAACTTAATGTATATTCATGCACTCTTGAGTTGCTATAATATTTCTGGATTCTGAATTGGAAGGAGATTTGCATTCTTTTTCATGTAAAGGCAGTTGTCTGAATCAGCAGATTTGGTAGAATGCTTTTACAGCTGGAAGATAAAAGACAAAGTAAATGTATAATTATTATAGCCCTGTAGGCTGATTTTTACAAGAATAATGGTGGTTCCCTGTCTTAGTGATGAAGGACTTTTCTTTCTCTACCCTTTGAGTGTTTTACACATTGTAATGTAATTGCTACTGGATAAGTGAGCACAATACAATACACAGAGGCCAGCATTTTTCCATGTTCATTAATTTTAGATATCTGTTTGTGGGTGCCTGACTTGAGACATCTAGAAGCTGATTTTCATAGATACTGAATGCCTGCAACTCCTCAGAAATTCAGGCCTTGATGTCAGTGGAATTCATCTTATGGGCCAGGAAATCCACTGCAAGACTGGTGGAATTTGAAGACTTCAGGGCTGTGGATTTTGTCATTTGGCAGAGTGCATAGAAATGGATGGTTAATCGCATGATGAAATTGCTACCATGTTTAGCTCTAACATAGCTGCCTTGCTGGAGTGTCTGCAGAGAAGCCGAGGATTAAATAGATGCGGAGAGCTACCTTCTTACTACTAGAGAAGGTCCCTCCAGGTCAGGTGTAAGGCACATATGGTACAATAGCTTTGAGAAGTAAGCATAGATGCTTATCTGTTTTGTGGCTAAAGAGGGCTCTAGCAGCCAGAGCCTCTCCTCCCCTTCCCCCCTCCTCTCCCCTGCAGCTTCAAATCACTGGCCAGGCAGCCTCCTGCAGCTCTAGAGCTCCTCCTTCCTTCTCCCCCTCCCCTGCTGCCCAGCGTGCTGCTCCCTGGGGAGAGCCGGGGCACGGCTGTTCTAACCTGCTTTTGCAGGGGGGAGAGAACTGCCCCGCAGCAGGGAAAACAGAGAGTTTAGCTCCTGTCTAGAGCCCTGGTGTCTGTTTCCTCACGGGGCACTGGTTGTTCCCTCGCTGGAATGGAGTGGGGGCAGGGGGAGGGTGACTACGGGGTACTTAACCGATGAAAAGGACGCCTGGCAGCAATAGCCGTGCCCAGCCTGCTGCTGGGCACTGGGGGATAGATTTTGGGGAAGATTTAAAAAACCAAAGCCCCAGACAGATGATGGTTAGAGGCTTTGGGGGGTCCACCCCATTAATGTCTTCTGAAGTCTCCCCACCCCCAGGCCCTCTGAGCCAGTTGTGGCTGTGTCCAGATGCCTCCTGGAGTGTGCTGCGGAGCGGCATGGTAAGGGAGCCAGGGGGTTGGAGAAGGGGCAGGGGGGTTCTGGAGGGGGCAGTCAGGGGACAGGGAGCAGGGGGGGTAGATGGGTTGGGGGTTCTGGGGGGGGCAGTCAGGGCACAGGGAGTGGTTGGATGGGTGTGGGAGTCCCGGGGGTCTGTCTGGGGGCGGGAGTGTGGATAAGGGTTGGGGCAGTCAGGGGACAGGTAGGGGGTAAGGTCCTAGGGGGGCAGTTAGGGTGGGGAGGTCTCAGGAGGGGGCAGCCAGGGGACAAGGAGCAGGGAGGCTTAGGTAGGGGGTGGGGTCCTGGGGGGCAGTTAGGGACAGGGGTCCCAAGAGGGGGCAATCAGGGGACAAGGAGTGGGGGTGGGTGGGTTGGGGATTTTGAGGGGAGCAGTCAGGGGGCGGGAAGTGGGAGGGAGTGGATGGGGGCAGGGTGGGGGTGGGGCTAGGGTGAGGCTCCCCCCCCCCTCCGTATCCTCTTTTTTGATTGTTGAAATATGGTAACCCTAGGCGGTGGGGACTCAGAAGGAAAAAGGTCGAAAACCCCTGAGTTATGCTGTACTTTTACTTGTATGCACACACATGCAAAGAAGTGAAAAGAAAAGGATCGCAAAGATACCAAGAGAGATTGCATCTGAATGTGACATTTTTTGTAAGCATAACAGGCAGCTTGTCAGACCACACCAGGTATGGAAATATGTTTCAGTTTGCAACACATTGTTACGTTGTCAGCTTAATAACAATGAGTTTCACAGACTCTGGTTAGTGATACTGTTGACTAGGTTTCTAAAATACTTCATATATTAATCCCACTATTTTAAATAAAACATTGTAAAATATCACACAGGCAGTAAGTATCGTGCTGTAATAAATGTGACGTCTTAAGTTCTATAATTCAGCTATGATAGATCTTTCAAACTAAAATATTTTCAATTGTGATTTTAATGCTCTCATTTAATACTCTGAAAGGCAGTTACTAGCTAAAGGAATGAATTAGCTATGTGGCATTGTTAACAGCAGGTATTACACGTGCTATTACATGAGCCACTATCCTAACTTTAGAAAATTAGGAGACTTCATTGCATAGTCAATTACTGTGAAACAATAATGTTTGTTACCCACAGTTAACAATTTTATTAGCCAATGCTTTGATGCTAAATTTGAGGGATCACAATACTTCAGAAGAAACTCTTGTCTGTAGTCATGACTGTTTTTGAGAGTTGCCGTATTAAAAAAATCAATTTTTCTGTTTTGGTTTATAGTCAGTTCTTTACCAGTTATAACGCAAGAAGCATTTTGCTCAGTGGTTAAAAAATTAGATTAAATAGACAAGATGACTTACCCAAAATAAAAAATTATTATTTATTACTTATTTCCTCTCTGCTTTTACTTTTTTCAAACATCTACATTCCTTTGGCTTCCATAGTAACAGATTTGTCTCATTTGTTAGTTTAATTTGAGGTCAAGTTTTCTCTTTTTTTCCCATTCTCTAAGCTTCAAAACCAAATATGAGCTTATTTCTCAGTCGCTTCCTAACAAAAGCATGTGGGGACAAAAGTTCACATCTACTGAAAACTGCTCCTGCTATATCTCCCCTACTTTATATTCTTACAAGAGCTGAGCAAGGACTGATATTTACACTCAAGACACAAATAATAACCTGTCTTTATTAACATGTAAAATAATTCAGTGATTATTATAATAAAATCAACAGAAATGATTGAATGATTACAGGGCATATATTGCTTACGGAATATCAGTACATCAAGCTAATAGAGATCAGTTGAAGATAAGTGTTCATATGTTAGGGACTGGATGGCTCTGGAAATTGATAAGGGGAAACAGGTCCTTTCACTCTTTGACTGCTAGTTTAAATCCAGTAGGTGTCAGCTGGGACTGGATGCCATTGCTGTTCAGCCAGTGTCTTCTCCATGGCCATTGTGAAACAAAAGGCTGGTCTCAGTCTTGTTATATCAATAGAGAAGCGTCCATGTAGCAAAAACCATCATGATGCTTTGGCACCCTTGCTTGAAGTTTCAGCAGAGGGCCAAGTGCTGAATAAGCTTGGAGACTGAGGCACAGTAACAACATGCCATGGTGAAGATGGCACTGCCAAAATTATACCTATTCTCTGGTCACTAGAGGATGTTACTTCCAGGGCTGACAGTCTGACAGGAATATTGTGAGTTATTGAACCTGGAAAGAATCCATCCATGGACTTTTTTGTAACAGTCAGGAATGGGAAGATGTAGACATTGAGGTGGAAAAACTGTCAGTCACATACTTACTTTAGCTTTGCAGCCTATGTGGTGTCTTAAAGAAAGGTCAGAGAGGCCTGTTCTTACACCCTTTTGTGCTGGCTTTTTTTTTCAGTAAAAGAAGCAAACATAATTCAGATTACTACTTTTCTAGCCCCACTTGCTCCCTTAGTGACTGATCCTATGAAGTGCTGAGTACTCTAATGGTAGTTGAGGGCACTTAGCTCAAGATCTCGTAGGAGCAAGTCCTGAATTCTCAAGTCAAGGAAATCTTGGCTATCTGTAAATCTGCAATTTTCCATAAAAGAGCCATTCCCTCATTCAGACCTGGTCTGTCAGTGCTGACAGCTAAGAATCTAGTCTTCGACAGAGTGGGAGGTGGTGATCAGTTTCTGTTCTGCCTGATAATTCTTCTGCTTCAGTTGTTATTGCAGAGTCTAGTTGAAGTTTGTTTATGCTACTGGAAAAAAGTAGGCTTGTAATCTCCCTCAGACATTGGCATGTTTCCAGGAAGAAGAGTGTTTGCATGTCAACTGTCTCAGGGATTCAGTGTGTAGTAATTGCTACTATTAGAGGAATAAGAGAGAAGGACATTTGTTTAGTCTCCCATCACCACATACTGAGATTTTTTTTTTCAGTCTGCATTAGGAATCTTTATTTTTGTTGAGCTCTTGACCAGCAGTCCTCAACAAAGGACTACTTTGCACATGATGAGTAGACCAGGGTCACGCAAAAGTCTGCCCCTGAGTTATATGCCCCAAATTTTTGCCCCTGTGGGGTCAGAAACAGCTCCCAGTTAGACTCCTGTTTAGGTGGAAAGGTTTATTTTTGGGTGGGAAAAGTCCACAGTGAATTTCTATGGAGGAGTTTTTTTGCTTGGGGTGCTGCCTCTTATGTTTCTTAGGAAGTTTTCAGATGCATATGAGATTATTACCAGAGCATGAAAAATCTCTGTGCCGTGAGGCAAATTTCTACTGCTGACAAGAGCCAGAAAAACAGGAAATTTAGTGCTCTAGTTCTTGACAGGTAGCCCTGCAGCCTTGTACTGAGAGCGGTCTCTGCCCTTGTGTAAAACATGATGTAGAAAGTGGCTGGGAATGAGAGAAATGGGTTTCCTGGTGCTATCCCACAACTACAGCACACTCTGTGGATGAGCATAATAGCAAGGCCCTTCCTACCACTGAACTCAGAGACAACTGGAGGTGATGTAGGGAGACTGAAGCCAGCAGCCAAACCTGATGACACCACAGTAAGCATTGCCACAGGCACCAGTGGATACAGCATTGATGCAATGGGAATTGCAATAATTCTTAATCCTGGCATAGGGTGAGTATGTCCCTGCTTCAGTAATTTGCTTCCTCTAACCCCACCTTTGGTTTGTGGCTGGGGCTGGTTGAAAATCTTCTGTCAAATCTATTTTTAGATGGAAAAATGGGTTTTGATTTTTTTATGTTTTTTTGTCTCAAGTTTCTAAGGTTTGTAAACTGTCCTTTAAATCGTCTTCTGTACCCAATGACTGGAAGTTAGCTAATGTAACACCAATATTTAAAAAGGGCTCTAGAGGTGATCCCGGCAATTACAGACGGGTAAGTCTAACGTCTGTACTAGGCAAATTAGTCGAAACAATAGTTAAGAATAAAATTGTCCGACACATAGAAAAACAAACTGTTGAGCAATAGTCAACATGATTTCTGTAAAGGGAAATCGTGTCTTACTAATCTATTAGAATTCTTTGAAGGGGTCAACAAACATGTGGACTAGGGGGATCCAGTGGACATAGTGTACTTAGATTTCCAGAAAGCCTTTGACAAGGTCCCTCACCAAAGGCTCTTATGTAAATTAAGCTGCCATGGGATAAAAGGGAACGTCCTTTCATGGATTGAGAACTGGTTAAAAGACAGGGAACAAAGGGTAGGAATAAATGGTAAATTCTCAGAATGGAGAGGGGTAACTAGTGGTGTTCCCCAAGGGTCAGTCCTCGGACCGATCCTATTCAACTTATCCCTTTCTCCAGATCATTTATGAATAAACAGTGAGGTGGCAAAGTTTGCAGATGATACTAAACTGCTAAAGATAGTTAAGTCCAAAGCAGACTGTGAAGAACTTCAAAAAGATCTCACAAAACTAAGTGATTGGGCAACAAAATGGCAAATGAAATTTAATGTGGATAAATGTAAAGTAATGCACATTGGAAAAAATAACCCCAACTATACATACAATATGATGGGGGCTAATTTAGCTACAAGAAGTCAGGAAAAAGATCTTGGAGTCATCGTGGATAGTTCTCTGAAAATGTCCACGCAGTGTGCAGAGGCGGTCAAAAAAGCAAACAGGATGTTAGGAATCATTAAAAAGGGGATAGAGAATAAGACTGAGAATATATTATTGCCCTTATATAAATCGATGGTACACCCTCATCTCGAATACTGCGTACAGATGTGGTCTCCTCATCTCAAAAAAGATATACTGGCACTAGAAAAGGTTCAGAAAAGGGCAACTAAAATGATTAAGGGTTTGGAATGGGTCCCATATGAGGAGAGATTAAAGAGGCTAGGACTCTTCAGCTTGGAAAAGAGGAGACTAAAGGGGGATATGAGAGAGGTATATAAAATCATGAGTGATGTGGAGAAAGTGGATAAGGAAAAGTTATTTACTTATTCCCATAATACAAGAACTAGGGGTCATCAAATGAAACTAATAGGCAGCAGGTTTAAAACAAATAAAAGGAAGTTCTTCTTCACGCAGCGCACAGTCAACTTGTGGAACTCCTTACCTGAGAAGGTTGTGAAGGCTAGGACTATAACAGAGTTTAAAAGAGAACTGGATAAATTCATGGTGGTAAGTCCATTAATGGCTATTAGCCAGGACGGGTAAGGAATGATGTCCCTAGCCTCTGTCTGTCAGAGGATGGAGATGGATGGCAGGAGAGAGATCACTTGATCATTGCCTGTTAGGTTCACTCCCTCTGGGGCACCTGGCATTGGCCACTGTCGGTAGACAGGATACTGGGCTAGATGGACCTTTGGTCTGACCCGGTACGGCCTTTCTTATGTTATATTCCACAAAGAAAAAACCCATGTTGTGACCAGCTCTAGTTCTGTCAGTGAAGGAGGGACAATCCAGAAAATAGTTAGCTTATCAAGACAAGGTTAAAAGGTAACTTGAACACAGTCTATAAGTACCGAGAGAAGATTTCTGATAGCAGAGGATTCTTTAATCCTGTGCACAAAGGTATAATAAGCTCCAATGGCTAGCAGTTGAAGTTAGTAAAGTTCAAATTGGAAATAAGCACAAATTTAACAGTGAGGGTAACTAACCATTGGAATAATGTACCAAGGGATGTGATTGATTCCCCTAGAGATGGAAAAATGTATTCATCACTTTAAATCAAGATTGGAAGTCTTTCTAACTGCTCTAGTTCAACCAAAAGTTATTAGAGTCACAGAGTGAAAATTTGTGGTCTGTGACATACAGAAGATCAGACTAACAAATCATAATGGTGTCTTCTGGTTTAAAATAGCCGAATCCTTTTAATTGCTTTTCCCCATTACCTTCAAGCTCCTCAGGGTGCTATCTGCATTCTGATCTAGTACCTACCCTGCTAGATCAATTACAGAACCTTTCTGTCTATCTAGATACTTCTATCGCTGTACTATCTGAGCTCAAACTTACTTAATAAAATGAGAGGTTGTCTTTTTATTGTCTTTTTAATGAGTTATGATGGATATATGTATATGATATCATCTGATTTGCAATTCCCCTCTGACCCATTGCAATTCATCCTTGAAGTCATATCTGCCTTTTATCATACAGGACTCTGGGAATAGTGATATCTTTTTGTTTTTATCCTAAAAATTCGCCGGAGACGTCTTTCCAGCCTGTAGCTTTTGGTAGAGTAAAATGTCAGCATTTTTGTTTTTTCTAGAACTTTCATTTTTTACAAAACTACTATATTTTTCCATATGTATTAATAAAATGGTTATGATAGCTACGAGTAGATTGTCGGTTCTATCATCCTAAAGTATTTCCCCAAATTATTAAACCACAGTTATTGAAATGTGCTGTGTGAAGTATAAAGCAATCTAATATGTAGAAATGTCTAGCCTGGCTACTTAGGTTTGTGTCATTACATGTAATGTGAGGAATCTCCCGTGGTTTGGATCAGGCCCTTTGAGCTCTTTTCTTAGACTGTAAATTCTTGAGAGCTAAGCAGCTGTATAACACCTACCACAATGGGGCCCCTACCTTGAATGGAACCTCTGGGCACTACTGTAATATAAACTTCAATAATAATAGTAA
The DNA here is from genome assembly GCF_013100865.1 of Trachemys scripta elegans. NCBI lineage: Eukaryota > Metazoa > Chordata > Testudines > Emydidae > Trachemys > Trachemys scripta. The sequence goes on along the minus strand of NC_048300.1, from coordinate 24,049,757 downwards.
TAGTCATGTACTGCTGGTAACAGCACTCTAAAAAGAGGCTATTTCTCCATAAAGATTGCAGCAGGTATGGGTCTCTGTTCTGTCTACATTGCACTATGAACTCTGAAGGATATTATTGTTTCCATTATCCATTGTAGCTTAAAGTAGAGTTCAGTTATTTAGGAAAGGGAGCTGCTTGCCCACTATTGAAAGAACCAGGAAATAAGGAAGAGAGACTTTGTTTAAAATATATGTTTGTGTCAGCTGGATAATAGAGGTAACCAGCTGTGATCTCTCTTACGGAAAAGTCCTGTACAATGTAATAGAAAATTATAGCCTTTGTCTAGAATTTTGGAAGCCTCCAATAGTGTTTAATACAGGACGACATCCCTGTTTATAGAAAAGGGACAAAAAAGATACAAAATAAAACCTAGAGAAGCCAAAATGGAAATCATTTTGTAGTACATTTTATAGGTTTAAGAGTAATTTCTGTAGAATCCTACTGATTTAATCCCCATTGAATTAAATTGCCTTTTTCCATAAGGGATTGAGAAGTTGGTCGAGACCAACTCACCAGTCCTCGGTAGGTAGCAACACACCATGGTTTTGAAAGCCTTCAACAGAAACAGCTCATTGCAGAAAGATGGTACAGTCAGAAATTGCTAGCTGGGTTATTTTCGGCTGGGCATTACAAAAAAGTATGTACTGACAGATCTGTATTTATGTATCTGTTCATAGTCATTTATTTAGAGCCATTCCTAAATTTGATTACTTCTCCTATGCAGTAGGTGGTATAGCTTAGAGGGATTGGTTAGATAAACTATTTGCATCTGAATAGTAAGGAGGAGAAGATGATAGTCTGTGTTAAAGAACCTGGGATTTTGGTTGGGTTTGATAGATGGCTGGCAGAGAGATGCAGCAGCTGAATGGCTGCTAGGGGAGGATGTAGTGCTGACATAAGGTGGCCGCAGCCTGCCCTCGACTGGGAGGTATGTGGTCTGTAGTGAGCCAGTGCAGACTGGAAAGTGGGTGGTGCTGGCCAAGAAATGGACATGGCCAGGTGGCTGGGGGACATGTGAGTCAGCATATCCACCTCATCAACCTCTGCTGTGTGGAAATTAAAGCTGCTACAACCAAGGGAGGGCAGGCGACAGCATCACCACCTGCTCTCCCTTGGGATGAATTCCCCTAGTGTGCAGAGGCCGTGTCTGACTCAGGGAGGTGCAATTTACATCCTCCATGTGCCAGCTTCAATAAATCTTCCCCTCTAACTGCTCTACAATTTGAAATTATACATAGAAGGATAAGAGAAACATAGCCGTGTTTTATGTATGACTGATCTCATTTGCCTTTGCATCTGTACCAAGCTATTTCTGATTAAATCATGACACTGCAGAGAAAACTGCACAAGGGTCTGTGATTTGGATTTAAGGTTTACAGAGATGGCAAACTAAAAGGTTATATTGATATCTCAGTCTCCTTAATAAAGTGCTATCACTGATTGGACTGGCTGGTGAACAAGATGTATTCTTGGGGTCAGATCCTTAGCTGGTGTAAATCAGCATAGCTGTATTGACATCAGTGGAGTAATGCTGATTTAACCAGCTGAGGATCTGGCCCCAAGCACTTGGTAAACAATATACTTGCCAGCTCTCATATTCTGGCATGGAGCTCCTATATTTGGGACTCCCTCCCTGTCTCTTGAAGAGCCTTATGTTTCTATTTCCACCAAATATAGCTCTAAGTCAGATGGAATTTTCTTCTGTTTTTTTTTTTTTTACTCACTCGCTTCCTCTTTCTCCAGAAGTATAAAATATGTGTGTTTATAACAAATGGAGACTGCAAGAGATATTTCTCAGTGAACTGAACAAATGCACATACCTCAAAGAACACAGCAAAAGACTGGGACTCTCCAGGATAGACTTAGAGAGATTTTTAAGCTGAGGTGTGAAGTTTCAGGAAATCTTGATTAAAACCCTGCACTTTGATAACATACCTCTATTGTGTTCAAATAAGCAAGTGCTAAATCCATCCGTTCCAGATGATCCAGATGGAGGGCTCCCTCCATGCAGATCTCCCCTGTTTAGCTGGAGGAAGGATACATCACCAACTACCACAGCATGTTATGTTAATAACTAGTATTTTATGAAGGACCAGATTGTGGTGCCTTTGTTTGCATTGAACAATATCTCGCTCCTACCATACATCCATTTACATCAATTACACTATTTGTGGTGAAATCAGTATGATTAAGGGTATCATAATCTAGGCTAAATATTGGATTACAGAGAATCCTAAATGTTCAAAAGTGACTAGTGACTTTGAGGTCCCCAACTTTTGGGTGTCACCCTGACGACATAAAGGGGCCTGATTTTTCAGAAGTTCTGAGCACTGTTTCTTGGAAAACCAGATCTCTTTGAGATGTCTCAAGCTGGGCACCTAAAATCACTAGTTGCTATTGAACAGTTATACCGTTGTCTTTTAAAAACAGCAAATTTTGCTGTTCAAATCTGTCTGCTCTTGCAATCACAGTGTAAAGTGCTGTGGGGTCTGCAGATGAAAAGCCCATTATATTCTGATATTTTTTTCATTTTACTTAGGGTAACTCTGCTTCATTCAAATCATTTGCCACCATTATCAAAGAATTAATTCTGGAACAGCGACAGAGGAAAATATAAGAGCGAAACCAAGAGAACACCTGAAAGCAGCTGGAAGTAGATGATGTGGAGCACTGGGATAGCACATACACTTTAAAAATATTTCATTCTTTACATAGTTGAAGTTAGAGCCCTTCACTTAGCTTGGTACACTGACCAGCTAAACACCATCCTTCAGGGTCACTTGGACACAGTGCTGTTTATTTGCATTTTTACATGTTAGCCTTGTACAGTACTTTAGTGAAAATGAATCCTTTCCTAGAAGGCTTTTCTTTGCTGCTTGATATAAATGTAATGTGGCTGGCACATCCGTTTCATCTAGGGTTACCAGACATCCCATTTTTAAAGGGACAGTCCTGTACTTAAGCCCTCCTGCAAGTGTCCCGAAGTTTCTTAAAAATGGGCAAATTGTCCTGTATTTTCTGTCTCCCCCACCCCATCAGTATTGGCAGGTCCTGCTGCTGGCCAGATCCCACTGGTGAGTGGCAGAGTCCAGTGGCCGACAATGGGGGTGGATATGCAAGGCTGGTGGCGGGGCAAAGCTGCAGTACGCAGGGCCGGCCATTCCCCTGCCAGTCCGTCAGCGCAGCCCCTGCTGCGTGCTGGCTCTCGGGCAGCAGGTCCCCGCCCCTCATCCTGTTTCTGGCTTACACTGGCTGCACGCTGCATGCTGCGGTGGCTGGTGAGTGCAGGCAGGTGGCAGGCAATGGCTGGTTATGTGTCGGCTCTACGATCCACCCATCGGCCCTTTACGTACTCCCTGTCTTGCTGTCCTCTCCCTGCTTTGCCCTTTCAGCATCCCCATCCCCGCTGCTCCTCTATATCCCCTCCGGCGGGGCGCATTTCGCTCCCAGCGCTATGCAGAGAACCAGCCCCTGGTCGGAGTGCTCAGCTCATCAACAGCCTGGCTTCTTCCTTCCCCCACTGCCTCTGGCTGGGCCGAGGGCCTCGGGAAAGCCCAAGACCTCTGGCCCGGGCGCTGGCCAGGAGGAGACGAGCCCTGCATGGGCCAAAGCCCCAACAGTGCTGGCATGGGGAAGCCTCTCTGCCCCTTAGCTAAGCTCTGGAGTGGAGGAGGAAAAGCGATTTCCAGCCTGTTTGCACCCGAACCTGCAGGCTCCACATCAGCCTCCCAGGCAAGGGCTTAGCACCCTTTTCACCCACTCCGTCCCCTAGGCACCCTCCCCTGCTGAGCCCCCTCTCTGGCTGGGTTTGCTGAAGCCCCTGCAGTCAGCTTCGCTGGTGCACAATGCAGTCTTAGGGCTTAACCCCTTCATGCCCACGCTGTAGTTGGGGGACAGGAGGCAACTGGATGTGGCTATGTTAACTGCTTTTCGACACTGTGTGGGCAGGAAGGGACAAGCTGCTTCCAGCCAGAGGGGAGTGTGTGTGTGTGGGGAAGAGATGAGCTCTCCAAAGACATGGGCCAGGTCATCCCTTTCCTCCTCACCCCCTGCCCCGCAGCTGGAAGCTGCTCCCATCGCTTCTATTCCACACAGTGCCGAAAGGCTGCTGCTGGCCACGTTCTGGTATGAACCCTGGCAGAAATCTGGGGAGGGGGAGGGCATGTGACCCTGTGTGCCCCCCCACCATGTTGCCTTGGGAAGACGTGGCGCCAGGTACCAGGAGAGGTGGGTCCTTCCTGGGGGCCCAGCCAGGCATGGAGGGTGGAAAGTGCCGGGCAGAGAGGGTCAGGTCAATCGGTCAACCCCCGTGCGAGAGAGGTGTACGGGTGTGTGTGTGTCACCTCTCCTCGTGTGAACCCTAAAGCCTTAAAGATAAAAAGGGAAATTCTGGGGACTTGGTTTACAGGGATCCTCTAAGTTACATCAGTACGTGTGTCCTGGATATGACTCGACAGTGTGCCCTTGTTGCCAAGAAGGCTAACGGCATTTTGGGCTGTATAAGTAGGGGCATTGCCATCACATCGAGGGACGTGATCATTCCCCTCTATTCAACATTGGTGAGGCCTCATCTGGCGTACTGTGTCCAGTTTTGGGCCCCACACTACAAGAAGGATGTGGAAAAATTGGAAAGAGTCCAGCGGAGGGCAACAAAAATGATTAGGGGGCTGGAGCACATGATTTATGAGGAGAGGCTGAGAGGAACTGGGATTGTTTAGTCTGCAGAAGAGAAGAATGAGGGGGGATTTGATAGCTGCTTTCAACTATCTGAAAGGGGGTTCCAGAGAGGATGGATCTAGACTGTTCTCAGTGGTACCAGATGACAGAACAAAGAGTAATGGTCTCAAGTTGCAGTGGGGGAGGTTTAGGTTGGATATTAGGAAAAACTTTAGGATATTAGGGAGGGTGGTGGAGGGTGGGAATGGGTTACCTAAGAAGGTGGTGGAATCTCCTTCCTTAGAGGTTTTTAAGGTCAGGCTTGACAAAGCCCTGGCTGGTATGATTTAGTTGGGAATTGGTCCTGATTTGAGCAGGGGGTTGGACTAGATGATCTCCTGAGGTCCCTTCCAACCCTGATATTCTATGATTCAATGATACCTGAACACTAAAGACTTTAGTTGGACTAAAGCAATTCACTCCTCAGGACTGTGTCCACGGACAGAGAATGGGAGACACTGACATTCCATCAATCCCGAGGCCCCTGTATTGGCAGGGAATTGATTAGGTGAGATATGCCCAGTTGATCCCAGTGGGTGAATTACCATGTGCTGTTGAGGAAGATGAAAAATCGGAACTGGGGCCGCCGCCCTGGGGCCCGAGCCGGGCCGGGCTGGAGCTGCTGGGGCTGGGGGTGCTCGGCCGGGGCCGGGCTGGTGCGCTCGGCTGGAACTGGGGCCGCCGCCCTGGGGCCAGAGCCAGGCCGGAGCCACTGGGGCCGGGGCCGGTGCGCTCAGCCGGAACCAGGGCCGCCGCCCTGGGACCGGAGCTGCTGGGGCCGAGGGTGCTCGGCCGGTGCCGCTCGGCCGGGGCTGGGCTGGCGCGCTCGGCCGGAACCGGGGCCGGTGCCCCGGGGCCCGAACTGAGCCGGGCCAGAGCTGCTGGGGCCAGGGCCAGAGCCACTGGGGCCGCCGGGCGCTGCTCGGCCTGGGCCGGAGGGAGCCGCTCGGCCAGGCCCGCGCCTCCCCGGAGCTCTCCTGCCCTCCGTACCCCCACCCCAGCTTACCTGCTGCTGCCGCCTGCAGGCCCCTGCTTCTTTTCAGACTTCCCGCAAAGATCTGATTCACGGGAAGCAGGGGAGGGGGAGGAGCAGGTGGGCAGAGCGTTCAGGGGAGGAGAGGAGGGGGAAGACAGCTGAGGGGCTGGACAGCGTGGTAAGGCTGCAGGGGCTGCAGGGGATGGAGGGAGCTGTGAAGGGGCTTTGGCTGGTGAGCGGCGGCTTTTCGGTCTATAAATAGCCGACCAGGGGGAAATCCTGGACATTTTTAGATTTTTAAAAATCCTTCCCGGACGGCTATTTATAGACCAAAAAAATGGACATGTCTGCGGAAATCCGGACATATGGTAGCCCTATTATAGCAGTATAGCTGATTCCTATACGAGAAAGGGAATAAGCTGTATTGTATGAGCACTTTTATGCTGATATACCTGTGTTCACTCTAGAGCTTGAAGAAGTACTAAACGTTTTGCTAAAAAAAAAAAAAAACCCCCCCCTCCCCCACCCCAACTGAAAAAGATATACTGGTACAAAATTGTGTGGAGATGAGGCCTGAGATAGTGGTTTTAAGTTTTATTTCACAACCACACTCTGATTCTTTCTCTTAACAGTGGTTTGTAGCATGTGATCCATTAGGATTTAATCATTTCTCCCTTTTTTGATGCAGTGTTTCTTTATTTGTTAAATTACATGAACTGCTTTTCAGCCAGTATCCTCATTTTGCCCCTTGGAATCTTTCCAGTGGCTTTAATGGGCGTTAGGTTAGGCCCTTTATATAGATAAGGGGGCACACTGCTTGTGCAATGCAAAAGGACCTCGGTGTATATGAGAGTCAGATCCAACAATGCTTTACACTTTGAACTTTCTGTGTATGCATATCTCAGTTAATTAATTCAGGTTTCAGAGTAGCAGCCGTGTTAGTCTGTATCCGCAAAAAGACAGGAGTACTTGTGGCACCTTAGAGACTACCAAATTTATTAGAGCATAAGCTTTCGTGGATTACAGCCCACTTCTTCCACGAAAGCTTATGCTCTAATAAATTTGTTAGTCTCTAAGGTGCCACAAGTACTCCTGTTCTTTTTAATTAATTCAGAGTCTCGTTCAAAGCACACTGAAGTTAATGGAAAGACTTTTTGGGTCTGATTCTTATTTGCACTAAGTTTCCTCTGTACTGTTCTGGCACTACCATAGTGATGTCAAGGGACCTTAGTGTAAATGAGAATCAGGCCCACTGACTTCAGTGGGGTGTGGCTGAAGCCCTGGTAGGGTATTGAAAAATAAAAACAAAGTTATTAGTATAACTCATCACTACTACTTGGTCCTCTATCATAGATGCCAATGTATTACATTTTATATGTCAAAAACCGTGTTTGAATTTTTATATGCTAGCACTTTTCTTGTTTTCATGTGATTAAAATCACATGTGCAATGCTTATAGACGTCTTATAATTTAGCTAAATTTCACACTAGACCTCCAAAAAACATGTCTGTGAGCTATGGAATTACATCCAATGTAAATTTTAAGTTTCTATCCCCAAAATGCTGAAGCACTAGATTTGATTTTTTTTAAAGTTACAATTTTTTATAATGGTCAAAGTGTTTGTTTATTCCATTCATTTGTTAAAAAGGCTACATCATTTTTGCTCAGTGTTTTTTTTTTTTTTTAAATTCTGGGACTAAGAACAAACTTGGAAAAATTAAATCCAAAAGGTAAAAAAAAGTCTGAGGGAGTCTGAATAACAGTCTTTTCCTGTTAAGAATAAAGATGGCTGTGCAACTTTAACTAAAGGAGTCATTTTGAGGTCCTCCAATCAACTCATCTTTTGTAACCGAAATCTTTGGGGGAAATGAAGCATAAATCTGAAATCCAGAGTTAATTTGTACTGCTCTTTAGAAAGTCTGATTCATTATTTCAATACAAAATTGTGCATTAGCAATGTTTGTAATACAGCTAGAAAGAAACTCTTGGAAATGTTTATAGCTCTGACCATAAAGCAGAATAACTCTTCTTTTTACTACTAATGATCTAAGTTTCCATGACTGAGAATTGAAATAAGGATTTAAAATGTCACAGAAGGAACATCTCTGCAAATTCCGTAAGCAAGCACTACCATTGTCAAATACGGTAATTAAACAGGAAAAGCAACCTAGGAGTGATCGTCCTCATCCACCTCCCCATCACTTGTCTAATAGCGATATGATTATTTTATAACTACAATATCATGTAATTGTTTTAGGTCATTGACTACAAATAAAATGTAAACATTCTACAAACATGGCAAATAAATAATGTACTGGCTTGGTTTATTGAATGAACGGCTCTATGTTTGCGGTGGGTGAGTATTAGAGGGCGGGTGTATGATGAGTAGGCATAAGAGGGTTTTTGATCTGGAGGTCGAGTTTTGGTTAGAATCATGGGGAAGAATATAAGGTTGTTTAAATGTGTTTTATGTTATTTTATACTTGTACATTTAGGTTAGCGATTATATGAACTGTATGGATATTTGGAATATTTGTCTTTCTTAACTGGGTTCTTTTAGGTAGCTAAATGGGTGGTGTTCTTTGTAGGGTTTGTTTGTTACTGTGAGATTCCTTGGTGTCCAGGACATATATTTTAATTGTAATAGTAAGTCTGAACTGTAACTTAAATTACAAAAGGTTTTTGTTTGTTGCATGAACAAGACCAGATCTAACTAGTCTCTTTGGCATTGTGCTTGTCATTTTCTTTCTACCCATCCCAGTATCTTTCTTTGATCTCAGTTGCTAAGATGATTTCTTTATCCAGATGAAAATTTTACGATCAATATTGTACTTAATACATTTATATACTAGGTTTTTTATGTGGTATGATCTGTGTTTGAAAGCCCTCTTCAAGTCCCAGGAGATTACTTTAGTGTTGTATTGTTTAGAATGCCAGCAGATGTATTTAATTCACCTAAGATGGCATTTTCCACAGTGTGTTTTAACCTATTTAATGGGTATTTTCAGCCATCCCCAAACACTTTTTCTTGTTCTGGATGGGATGGCATATGTTAATTTACAAAGCTCTGTTCGGAAGTGAATGTTTGGGATTCCTGGCACTTTCAAAAGCTTTTTACTACAAAGGAGAGTTTTTGGCACACAAAAAATAATCACATTAGGCCCAAGCTTCCTTGCCCAAAAGTTATTCTTGTATCGGAGTGAAATTTTGCCTTTAAGGGTCAGGTTGTTTGTCTGCCCCTCGCCGTGGAAGAGGCTGGTGTTTAGCTGCATAAACCCAGAAATATCCTATAATCCACTTGGATTACTGTATCAATAGTTAAACTCTCAACCAATCTCATTTTTGGACATTTATGTGCTTCAGGCTATTAAGTCCAGCAAGTGGCTTTTTGATTTAGCAGTCTGAAAATCTGTACCTTCCTTGATCAGAGGTGTAGTTATTACTTCTGTATCCAGCGCTGTGAGGTGCTGAGCAACTACAATTGCATGAGCTCAGCACCTCATTGGATTTGGCGATCAGATGTTAAGACATAACTGTTTTCCTTTTGCAGAGTCATGCTATATGACAAACATGTATGGAACAATGGCACTCTGTTTCTGTACAGTTGGGTGGGAGAAGGAAGAGTTGATGCTGGAGGGTAGTCAGTAGCTGGTTCATAGGAACTGGCTTATGCTTCTGTATTGTTAATATATTTTGTAGAGCCAGGGGGCCTCTTCAGTTAGGAGTTGTTTTTTTAATAACAATAATAAATACAAATGAAACAGATAGGAATTTTAAAGCTGTGACACAAACTGAAGATTATTTCCCTAGACCTGATGCTTTCTTTTTCTCCCATCCATGTGCTTCTCTCCATGCCCTATTTGTGGAGCCCTCCCCATCAGGGCCAGCTCCAGGCACCAGCCTAGCAAGCAGGTGCCTGGGGCGGCCAGTGAAGAGGGGGGCACCACATCTGGCCCTTTTGGCGGCAATTCGGCGGCGGGGCCGTCACTCCCTTTGGGAGCAAAGGACCTGCTGCCGAATTGCCGCCGTAGAATGAAGCGGTGGTAGAGCTGCCGCCACAATCGCGGCTTTTTTTTTTTTTTTGTGCTGCTTGGGGCGGCAAAAATGCTAGAGCCGGCCCTGCTCCCCTTAGTTATCTCTTGCTCCTGGACCAATTCTTAATCCTTTCTCTGATTTAGTAGCCCTTTCCATTTAGTGATCCTCCCACTACTAATCCTGCTGTCCCTCATCCCAGCCTGTGTCCTTGTTTCCTTCTTCAGCTCTTCTTCTCTTACTGAGGCTTCTCTAAAGCTCAGTTTTGTGTCTTTCCAATGAGTTCAATGGGCTTTGGATCAAGCCCATTCTGAACACCAGTCTTGCTTGCTGCATTCAGAGTGCAGTGGGGTGCATCTTGAGGCAGGGAAGCATTGCTAAAGAGTAAAGGAGAGCATGTTGGTATATGGAACTAACCACTCAGTGAAATAAGAAAGGCCAGAAAGACCTCTAACAATCCTGAAGCACACAAAATCAATTCTGGAACAAACCTCAACTAGTGAGAAGAGTTTAGCAATGGCATAATGGGTTCGATTTTTCTCAGTTTTCGTTGATAACCTGGCAGATGCATTTTGCGCAGACGGAAGCTGAGCTGAAAGCATATCAAGTAACCCTGTGAGAAAAGCATCATGAATGTCAACCCATGAGTCAACAAAAAGCCTGTATCAATGGTGTGAATGTTACAGCAGGCCCTCATAGTGGCATTGTTATGCAGCTGTTAAAAATAAATCTTACATATAACTTTAGAGGAGAAGTTGGAATCAAGACTACCACATATTATGTCTGGTCTTAGATCTAGTGATGATTTCCTAGCCATTGAGATGCACTTTTGTAGTAGAGGCTTTTTGCCAAAAGCTATGAGAGGGGTTCGAAAGCAGAGCTTTTGTTAGAGCTGAATTCATCTGGAGGAAATTTTGTTGCATCCAAAGTTTTATGTGCAACAATAAATCTCCTACGCCAAGACAGTAGAATCAATATTGTTCTTAAGTAAAATATAAATATGCTTATCCTCAACAGAACGTAGAAACCCAAGCCTGTATTTTTAATAACCTGTCTCAAAGGCAACATCTAAATAGTGAATAAGAGTGTGGCTTAGAACAAATCTTTGAGGGACTCCTTAAGTGACATCAGCAGGAGTCAAAGAAAAGTCTGCTACTGAAACAGAATTATGCCGTCAAGTTGAGTAGGAGCAAAACTAATGCACTCTGTCATTGACATTCAAAAGGATGTCATCATCTACAGTGTCAAAGTAGCACTTAAGTCCAGACAAATGCAAACACACAGACAACCCCAGTCAGACTCCATCGATAAACCATTAAAGCCTTGACTATAGCAGAGTCAAGACTCTGAAAAAATACAAGCCTCTGACTGCAACAAGTAGAGATAATTTGCAATTAAAAGCCGCAACTGAGAAAACACTAGTCGTGTAAGAAAATTTGGATACAAATGTCTAATTCTAGAGACATATAATTACTTACATGTCTGGATCCCATGTGTGTTGAAAACAGGAGGTACAGCACCTGTTGCCCGAAAAACAAAAATAACTGTTTTGATCGAAATAATAAAATCTGAAGGATATATTCTAGTTAAAAAAGTATAAAGCTTACAAGCACTAAGACTTAATTTTGAAATAATCAGAGCAGTATCCATGGAACCAAGTTTAGTGAATTGACAAACAAAACCAAAAATAACCACCACCACCAACAAAAGAAGTTATATTGTTAGTTACAGGAAAAAACTGAATAGTTGTGACCAATAATCGCAGATGAGAGTGCTCAGTTTTACTGCAGCATAATTTAAGACAAATAATTTTTCTTGTCAAAAGAGCAATAATCTGAGTGATACAAACCCTACTTGATGGTTTTTTCCTGCCGTAGGTGTTCTAGAAAACATGCTTTACCAGACACTTTCACAATAAACAGTTGCTAAACATTTTGCTGAGCTTAATACAGTTCTCCTTTAGGCAAACCTCAATTTTATCTATATGATAGTGCTAGCCTTAATATTGTTGGGTTTCAGAGGAATTTCACTATACTTTAACAAGAAGCTCTCTAGGATTTAAGAATGTCATACAAGGGACGCAACTCTAATAGGGCTAGTGGAAATACAGAGTAGCTTCAATGAATTTATACCAGTGTAAATAAGAACAGGATGTCAAGTATCAGAGGGGTAGCCGTGTTAGTCTGAATCTGTAAAAAGCAACAGAGGGTCCTGTGGCACCTTTAAGACTAACAAAAGTATTGGGAGCATAAGTTTTCATGGGTAAGAACCTCACTTCTTCAGATGCAAGTAATGGAAATCTCCAGAGGCAGGTATAAATCAGTATGGAGATAACGGGGTTAGTTCAATCAGGGAGGGTGAGGTGCTCTGCTAGCAGTTGAGGTGTGAACGCCAAGGGAGGAGAAACTGCTTCTGTAGTTGGATAGCCATTCACAGTCTTTGTTTAATCCTGATCTGATGGTGTCAAATTTGCAAATGAACTGGAGCTCAGCAGTTTCTCTTTGGAGTCTGGTCCTGAAGTTTTTTTGCTGTAAGATGGCTACCTTTACATCTGCTATTGTGTGGCCAGAGAGGTTGAAGTGTTCTCCTACGGGTTTTTGTATATTGCCATTCCTGATATCTGACTTGTGTCCATTTATCCTCTTGCGTAGTGACTGTCCAGTTTGGCCAATGTACATAGCAGAGGGGCATTGCTGGCACATGATGGCATATATAACATTGGTGGACGTGCAGGTGAATGAGCCGGTGATGTTGTAGCTGATCTGGTTAGGTCCTGTGATGGTGTTGCTGGTGTAGATATCTGGGCAGAGTTGGCATCGAGGTTTGTTGCATGGGTTTGTTCCCGAGTTAGAGTTGTTATGGTGTGGTGCGTGGTTGCTGGTGAGAATATGCTTAAGGTTGGCAGGTTGTCTGTGGGCGAGGACTGGCCTGCCTCCCAAGGTCTGTGAAAGTGAGCGGTCATTGTCCAGTATGGGTTGTAGATCACTGATGAATGATCATCAGTGATCTACAACACCATCACAGGACCTAACCAGATCAGCTACAACATCACTGACTTCTGTTAGTCTTAAAGGTGCCACAGGACCCTAAGAACAGGATGTTGACAATATATAGTAACTAGATTTTAAAATAGGCTGGATATGGTTATAACATTTCTAGTTATGGCTGTTAATATAGGATTAATCAATCATGCTTTGAGCTGTTACTTGGTCACTGTAAGGTACAAGGGAAAAGATTTATATTCTGTAATATTAGATAGTTGGCTATGTGCAGATTCTCACCTTTCATCCAGTGAGATATTAGTTGTCATTGCCAGGAGATGGATTTAATTGAGCTGGACTGATATGATATTGCAAATCTTATGTTCCTGCCCAAAGTAGTACAGTGAAAGCAAGGTTACACGTACCCTTCATGTTTTTGTAATAGCTTTCCAAAGACTACAGCCAGCATCTTAAAGGCTTTCCCTATTGTTTGAGCCTTCTGCAAATATTTTAAATTGAACCAAATTCATCAGCTACCTATATATCTTGGCACACAGTTCTTTGCTGATATAACTAGATGGCTCCATTGACTTCAATGTAATTTTACCCATTTACACCACTTGAGAATTTCTCACCGTATTTAAAATATGGTCACCACATTCATCAGAATATAACAAGGCTTATTTAGATCCTGGAACACTCCAGGTAAATTATGATGATCAAATAGAACTAATCAGAAAGTTTTGATGAAAACCAAAACAAGATTATTTTAACATTTTCCATAAAATTTTATTTTTCCACTTCTGGCCAGCCTTATTACAAGATTCCTCCGAATTTAACAGAACTGCACATCAGCGAAGGAACTATCAGCCAGCTCCTTAATTGTACAAAATAAAACCTCTATTCGAAAAGGAGCTGCGTAATGAACAATGGTCACGTGTGTGTATAATATATATATATATATATATGACACAAATGTTGTCAGCACAACTCAAACTCAGCACCTTAAGCACTAAAAACCGGAGCTCTAATGCTTGAGTTAAAGAAGATGTTTTTTGCTGTCTAATTAGCAGACTGTTAGTCAGTTGGGCCAATCACTAAAGGGAAACATGACCACATGCACTAATGGCTTATCCAAGGCCTATTGAAGTCAATGGAAAACCTACTATTGACTTCAGTTAGCATTGAATCAGGGCCTAAGCCATATTCATAGTATGAGAAAGCCCTAGGGGAAAAAAAACAGAACAAAGGGAAGCTGTCTTAAAAAATAGAATTTAATGTGACATCCTCAACCATTCTAAAATGGAGGAAATCTAGTTTAAAGAACATTACAAAAGTATTTGATGTAGGGAGATCAGTCATAGACATACTGAAAATGGATATTCTGTAAGACAAAAAAAGTCAAGAATATGCATGTGGGAATAACATCAGGCTCTAACATAGTTTGACTCAAACCAAAAATATCTAGCAGTTTCAAGAATTCTGATATCATAAGAGAAAAACGATCAGCTACATAAATACTGAAGTCCTCTAATAACATGTTAGACTAACTGATACAGAATGAGGGCAGATTGACTCATAATTTCTATAAAAACATTGTATTAAGTTTTTGAGGATGATAAATTACCACATATAATACACTGTTATTATACAGATAATCCAGAATTTAGTTTCATTCCCAGAATGGAGTGAGGCACAATGACTACACTTCCAACTATGTTAACAGCATATGGAGCTGATGTAAAAAGGAACATTTGCGGAACTGTGTGTGGTGAAACTACGAAGATTCTCATCTTCACCGAGCAGATCCATTACATCTGAATACAGCAGATCCAATCTGCAAGTATATTCAGATGTACTGGAAGAAGACTCTTAAGGGTCTGTCTCCACTGCAATAAAACACCCCTGGCTGGCCTGTGTCAGCTGACTAGGCTCACAGGACTTGGGCTGCAGGGCTATAAAATTGCAGTGTAAATATATGGGCTCAAGTGGAGCCCAGATTCTGGGACCCTTTCCCCCTCACAGGGTCTCAGAGCCGGGGCTTTAGCCTGAGCCTGGACATCTACTCTGCAATTTTATAACCCCAGAGCCGGAGTCCCACGAGCTCGAGTCAGTTGACACGGGCCAGCAGCAGATGTTTTATTGCAATGTAGACATACCCTGTAAAATACCAAGGAAACAATCCTGTGTCTTTGGGGGGCTGTGAAAAAGTATGAGAGGAAAGGAAAGTGATCAGGAACAGTCAGCATGGATTCACCAAGGGCAAGTCATGCCTAACTAACCTAATTGCCTTCTATGATGAGGTAACTGGTTCAGTGGATGAAGGGAAAGCAGTGGATGTGTTATTCCTTGACTTTAGCAAAGCTTTTGATATGGCTTCCCAAAGTATTCTTTCTAGCAAGTTAAAGAAGTATGGGCTGGATGAATGGACTATAAGGTGGATAGAAAGCTGGCTAGATCATTGGGCTCAATGGGTAGTGATCAATGGCTCCATATCTAGTTGCAGTCGGTATCAATCAGAGTGCCCCAAGGGTTGGTCCTGGGGCTGACATTGTTCAATATCTTCATTAATGATCTGGAGGTTGGCGTGGATTGCACCCTCAGCAGGTTTGCAGATGACACTAAACTGTGAGGAGTGGTAGATACGCTGGAGGGTAGGGATAGGATACAGAGGGATCTAGACAAATTAGAGGATTGGGCCAAAAGAAATCTGATGAGGTTCAACAAGGACAAGTGCAGAGTCCTGCACTTAGGACAGAAGAATCCCATGCACTTCTACAGACTAGGGACTGAGTGGCTAGGCAGCAATTCTGCAGAAAAGGACGTAGGGGTTACAGTGGACGAGAAGCTGGATATGAGTCAACAGTGTGTCCTTGTTGCCAAGAAGGCTAATGACATTTTGGGCTGTATCAGTAGGAGCACTGCCAGCAGATTGAGGGACGTGATCATTCCCCTCTATTTGACATTGGTGAGGCCTCATCTGGAGTACCGTGTCCAGTTTTGGGCCCCACACTACGAGAAGGATGTGGAAAAATTGGAAAGATTCCAGCAGAGGGCAACAAAGATGATTAGGAGGCTGGAGCACATGACTTATGATGAGAGGCTGAGGGGACTGGGATTATTTAGTCTGCAGAAGAGAAGAATGGGGGGGGGGGGGGATTTGATAGCTGCTTTCAACTACCTGAAAGGGGGTTCCAAAAGGATGCATCTAGACTGTTCTCAAGTGGTACCAGGTGACAGAACAAAGAGTAATGGTCTCAAGTTGCAGTGGGGGAGGTTTAGGTTGGATATTAGGGGAAAAAATTTTGCTAGGAGGGTGGTGAAGCACTGGAATGGGTTACCTAGGGAGGTGGTGGAATCTTCTTCCTTAGAGGTTTTTACGGTCAGGCTTGACAAAGCCCTGGCTGGGATGATTTAGTTGGAGATTGGTCCTGCTTTGAGATGGGGGTTGGACTAGATGACCTCCTGAGGTCCCTTCCAACCCTGATATTCTATTCTAATTATATGACCTAACAGCCATCTGCATTTTTTGTGTTCATAGCTTTAATGAATAATACTATAATTTTAAAATACACATTTATTTGACAGGGGTCATATTTAATGAAGTAGAATGGAACTCAGTCAAGATTGCTGCTTTAATAGAACAAATATCTAAAAACAGAATATTGGACCCTGGGAGAAGCAGAAATAATGCAACCAAACATGAAGCTAGGAGTTCCCACACTGGATCTGACCAGTGGTACATTAGTGGGGAGAGATGGATCAGCATTCACATCGCACTCCCCATCAGTACTCAGCCCAAGCCGGGGAAGCTAATGATCCAACCAGCAGACCAAATTCAGCGATGAATCCTGGTCATGTGCCACCTGAGACACATTGCACATAAACTAAGGGCTTGTCTACACTACGTGCTGGATTGGCGGGCAGCGATCGATCCAGCGGGGGTTGATTTATCACATCTAGTATAGACGCGATAAATTGACCGCTGAGTGCTCTCCCGTCTACTCCAGTACTCCACCAGAACGAGGAGTGCAAGTGGAGTCGACAGGAGAGCGTCAGCCATCGACTTACCGCAGTGAAGACACCGCGGTAAGTAGATCTAAGTACTTCGACTTCAGCTACGCTATTCACGTAGCTGAAGTTGCGTATCTTAGATTGACCCTGCACAGTAGTGAAGACAAGCCCTAAGAAGAAGTGGTCCATCTACTCCAGTATCCTGTCTCTGGGTCAAAATCCTGTTTAGTTCTTGAGCAAAAACAAGTTGTTTGATCTTATCTAAGTCCTCATTTGGCCGCAACATCACTGACAGGTTTACGCTGATATTCAGAACATAGAATAATAGAATCATAGACTATTAGGGTTGGAAGAGACCTCTGGAAGTCATCTAGTCCAATCCCGTGCTCAAAGCAGGACCAACACCAACTCAATCATCCCAGCTAAGGCTTTGTCAAGCTTTGTCATGATAATAGAGCTTTTACTGTTATTAATATAAATATTTTTCCATTATTTATTAGTTGTTTTAAGACTGAGGGAGCTCGGATCAGATGTGTTTGGGAGTTAATATTCTATATGTAAGCAGCTGTGCAACCAAAGATTAAGATTTGTTTTGTAGTAAATGGAGGTCTTTTGCCGTGCATTAGAAATCCTAAGAACTACATGGATAATAAATTAATGTACTTACAGAAGCATAAAACACAAATGGCTTTACTAATTACATCAGCTGAAAATCATCTTGTTTGTCCAATGATTATCAATTTGTCTTTCAAAACAATTATTGTCTGATATTTTGTGGTGGGGTAATTTGCCCCTTATAGGATGTGAGCCACCTTGCCACATGACATGGCCTTTTAAGGCTTTAAGGGTTTGTTATATGAACCTAATGGGGACAGAGAGAAAGCGGTCCTAGGAATAAATGATGCTTGCGAGGAAATCCTGTCATTATATCTTTAAGAATCTGAGGCCAGGAGTCTTTCAGAAGGGGCGGTAAAGGCTCCTCTCTCCCCTCCAAATAACTGGGAATGAGCTGGGAAAAGAGGTCCAGTATAAATGCTGTCTCCTCTCTCATGGCAGGTCAGATGCCTGCCGACACTGTAGGGAGTAAAAAGCTCCTGTAGGGCCCTAAATTAGAAGCAGTAAGACACCAGCAGGAGAAGGCTGCCTGCTGGATCCTCCTGGCCTAAGGCTTAATTGAGGATAAAGGGGCCAGCAGAGGGAGAAGTTAGTTAATGCCCTACAGCTGGCAAAATTATAACCCGACCCCAAGGAGGAGAGCTGGGGGGGGCTCCTGCAGTAAGGAGAGACAGTGACTGAAGCACAACACCAGCTCCAGGAAGGAAGGTGTGGGGGCTCCTGAACTGGGACAAAGAGCTGACTGGGCCTTTTATTGGGACCCCAGCATGGAGATCTGGAGCAACAAAGTAAGTCACCCATTGTAGAAAACTGAATAAATCATCCCCAGGAAGGGGGTACATGTTCTTGAGCCAATCCAAGTCTGGTAATTGAAAGAACATGAGGGTGGAGTGCCTTGGCAGGGCCATAAGGGGACATGGCTTACCTCTTGACAGATATATTGGAGCATCTTGCAAAATGCTAGACTGGGAGGCAACACTAATATAGCTCTGGTCAGTGTTACAGCTACAGTTCTCGTAATGCCTTTGGCTGTGCTGCACTGAATATAGGGTGGATGAAATCCTGCTCCATAGCAATCATTGGGAATTTTTCCACTGACTTCAATGGAGAAAAATTTCACCCCGTGTAATTTATGGTGTCCATTTTACAACATAACTTGAGTATATTAATTTATACTTCAAAATATGTATTTGTAATAATTAAAGGCACCAGGACTACTCATTTCAATTAGCATTTGCCCTTGGTATCTGGCCTAATTGTTAGTATTAATGAGATTGGTAGGGAGATTAAAATAAATCTTTCATATTATGGAAGGGTTGAAAAACTAGGAGATTTTACACTAGATGCTCAGATAATGTAAATCAACATTGACTTCAGTAGAGTAGATTTACACCAACTATGATTCTGGTCCTTAAGATATAAAGTATAAAACAAAGGAATAAATAAGAGAAGTGAAAATCTTTTACAAATATAATATGTATGTATGTGGTGCTAGAATAGAAAATGGCAGAAGCAAAAAGCATCAAGAGTAAAAGTGAATTCAACAGACAATGGCACGGGTTGGCAAGAGCATAATGTTCAAAAGGAGCAGCACTGAGTCCAGAAGCCTCCTCTTGCTGTGGAAATCTGCAAATCAACCCCCTTGAGAAGATGGTACTGTAGGAGGGGGAGGAGTACATAGTTTTTCCCCAAGAAGAGTTTTGTTGGAAGGGAAGGATGTATTGTGAACTATTTCCCAAAATAACTGCCCTTAGGGCAGTGCCGTAACAAGGGCAAGGCGAGTGAGGCACATGCCTCAGGCACACAAAGCCCAGGGGCGCAGAAAGTGGTGGAGAAAAAGGAAAAAAAAAAAAAAAAAAAAACGCTGGCTGGCACGGAGATATTTATAACCCAGGTGATCTCCACCCACCTGCCACCCCCACCAAGTGTCCCCCGGCCCCAACTTGCTTCCCCCGCCCCCTTCACCCCCGGCCTGGAGCACAGCAACTCCGTGCTTCCTCCCTGCAGTTTTAACTGCTGCCACAGGGTCCTAGGGCCCCCTATCTCACTGCCAGGGCAGACTGACTCTGAGCCTGCCTTTCTCCCTCAGACCCTTTCATTTTCCAATGGGACCCTCCAGTAGCACAGGGGGTCCCCCTGCTCACAGTCACCGCGCCTGCCCCATTCTGGGCAAGGAGGCAACCCCTTCCCTCACCCCCAGTGAAGCTACAGTCAGGGGCAACAGCAGGGGAGGAGGCGCACGCAGCACCCCACGGCACTCACTGCAGGGGAGGCAAAGGAGATTCCTGGACCTGAGAGGGGTCCTAGGAGCACATGCAGTGACAGTGGTGTGGATGAGTGTGCTGCTGGTGGGGGGGCAGGAAAGGGGGGGGCTCCTCCCCCAGAGCTTGCTGCTGCTGGCAGGGAAAGGGCTGGGGGGAGTCCTCCTCTCTGGCCCCTGTCCTGGAGCAGCCTACCTGCACCCCAAACTCATCCCCAGCCCTGCCCCACCCCAGAGCCCACACCCCCAGCCAGAGCTTTCACCCCCCCACCGCACTCTCAACCCTCTACCCTAGCCCTGAGCCCCTCCAGCACCCCAAACACCTTATCCCCAGCCAGAGCCCTCACACCCTACATCCCTGCTCTCACTCTGAGCCCCTCCCACACTCCAAACCCCTCATCTACAGCCGCAACCCACAGCCCTCACCCCTGCACCCCTTCCCTCTGCACACCTCCCATCCCCAAACTCCCTCCCAGAGCCTGCACCCCAATCCCCTGCCCCAGCCTAAGGCCTGCACCCCAGACCTCCTCCCTCACCCAAACTCCCTCCCAAAGCCTTCGGCGCAGGGGGGGGCAGAGTTTGGGTGCGGGGAGGGGGGTTTCTGGGCACCACCAAAATTTCTACAAACCTGCCACCCCTGATCCTGCCTGCAAGCCTGAACTCCCAGCATTTTTAGGACACATGCTGATCCCTAATGGCCACTGCTGCTATCCAGCACCTCCGTCCTCTCTTAACCTGTGAGTCCTTCTCTGGATTGGAACTGGACTGGTACCAGCCCAAGCAGTCAAAAATCATGAGTTGACCCCCCAAAATCACAGGTTCTACCACTGCCCCTTCATTCATTCCTCGGCGGCAATTCAGCGGCAGTCCCTTCCCTCCGAGAGGGACTGAGGGACCTGCTGCCAAATTGCTGCCAAAGAGCCACCCCTGGGGGAGGGCACAATTTTATATTCTTGCCTCGGGCACAAAAATACCTAGTTACAGCTCTGCCTTAGGATGGGGAAGGTACTGCGTGAGACTGTTGTGAATGCTGCTACCACAAGGGGTGGGTTACAGAGAAGGAAGGAGGGTCATGAGATGGGAGGTCCTCTTAGAAGGATATGGTTAGTTTTGGATAAGCTTTGCAACTTCAGTGCTTATCTAAACCAAACTTTGGGACTCTTCAGAGACTCATCCAACACTAGTTAATACAACACTTGCAGAGCACAGCATATAAAACCTCAGATTACCTTTCTCCCTCTGTTTTTATGTATAGTCCACTAGCTCACTGTGTACTAATCATTTCTGACAAATGACTTTATATTGCCTTCATGTTCTGTAACTTCATATGAACTACATATGTTTGCATATTTTAAGGGAGGGTTTCTCAAACTTCATTGCACCGTGACCCCCTTCTGACAACAAAAATTAGTACACAGCCCCAGGAGGAGGGACTGAAGCCTAAGCTCGCCTGAGCCCTACTGCCCTGGGTAGGAGGGCCAAAGCTCAAACCCCACTGCTCCATGCCGGGGGCCTGTAACCTGAGCCCCGCCACCCAGGCCGAAGCCCTCGAGCTTTGGCTTCGGCCCTAGGCGGTGGGGCTTGGCCTTTAGCCCCGGGCCCCAGCAAGTCTAAGCCAGCCCTGGCAACGCCATTAAAATGGGGTTGCAACCCACTTTACGGTCCCGACCAACAGTTTCAGAACTGCTGTTTTAGGGCTTGTATTCATGGAGACACTCAGGAAAGTTAATCAGAATTAAATAAAGGTATGAATTTAAAGTGGATTAGTTAAATTGTATTAACCCCCCCTGTAGACGCTCTAATTCAGAAGTAAAATGGCCCTTAGTCTACTACTTCCTCATAAGGGTGGTAAGTGAAACTTATTCTACTAGAGAGACAAGGTGGGTGAGGTAATAGCTTTTGTTGGAAACATATTTGCTCATCCACCTTGTCTCTCTAGTATCCTGGGACCACATAACTACAGCTACATTACATTCCCAGTCTACGTCATTTTTATTTCATGGACTGGCTGGCACGTGAAGTGACTTGGATATATTAGGGATCTAGAGTGCCAAATGCACAGCTAATTTAAATTGGGGAACTCCAGTGAAGTCAGTGGAGCCATTGGGTTTATGCCAGTTGAACACCTGACCCAGCATGTCCACAGACACACCCTTTCGAGACCAAAGAGCTAATTCTCCACTCTCATCAATGAGTAGATGGCTGGTGTAATTCTAACTAAAGTCACTAGAGCATAAAAATGGTGTAGAGGATTAGTGAATCAGGCCCCAGAGAAGGGCTGACTTCTGTTAAATTAATAGGGGCTGGTAGAGTCACAGTTATGCTCTTGTACCAAGAAGTAGTCTTTTGTATTACAATTAAACTACACCTCATTCCATGAACATTTTCTTTAGAGGCAGTTTTCTACCTGCAGAGCTTCCATATGAGCCAAGATATGCCTGGTCATCTGTATTGGAAAATTCTGATTTTTGGCTTTTGTTCTCCTTATGGACCAAATCCTGCTCCCATTTAAGTCATTAGGAAAACTGTTTGCTTCAGTGGTAGGAGAATTGACCATATGTGACTCTCTCGAGGGTGGAAGTGAGCCCATGGGGTTGATGTATGCTTATTTTTTGAATTTCATACCTGAGGGAAATCCTGCTTTTCTTTTTCACCTGAGGCCAATGAAAATATTTGTGTGAATTGGGTGAGCAGGATGGGATGAGCAGGATTTACCTCTGTGATTGGCTCTTGCTATAGAACAAACTCTTTTATGTCCATGCTTGTGCAAAAGTGATCCCATAGTTCACTGTATTATTCTTGTGTTTCTAAAATTGTATGTGGTTACATAGCACAGCAAATTCAGAAAGCTTAGGGTAGGTATTAGCAGAAATTGATCTTCATTGCCTTTCTTCAGGACTTTTATTGTGTTGTAGTGTAGAAGCAACTGCCTTGTCATTTAAAGCAGTGGTTCTCAAACTTGGGACGCCGCTTGTTCAGGGAAAGCCCCTGGCGGGCCGGGCCAGTTTGTTTACCTGCCGCATCTGCAGGTTCGGCCGATCGTGGCTCCCACTGGCCGCGGTTCACTGCTCCAGGCCAATGGGGGCTGCGGGAAGCGCCGCGGGATGAGGGATGTGCCCGCCCACCAGGGGCTTTCCCTGAACAAGCAACGGCCCAAGTTTGAGAACCACTGATTTAAAGTACAGTAGTTTAGACTCAAAATCAACAAGGAATTAGGCTCATTCTGCCAAGTCTTAATCTTTTAGACTACTTATAGTATCAGCACTTACTGGTATTATCTTAGAGAGAAACAGAACTGAATGTCGTAAGGTACATTTAAGAGGAGATATCTGCTGTGGTTACACCAAATCAGAAATCTCCTGTCTTATATAGGCACTGATGCTAGTGCACAAAAGCAGACCTGTGTGTATAATGTGAGTTTTTTCTTTTTAATTTTAGACTCAACCTTGTCCTATGTTAGGCAGCTGGAGGCAAGAGTAAGACAGCTGGAGGAGGAAAATCGCATGCTACCCCAGGTGGGTGACTTCCTGTTGATAGGAACAGTAGCTCCTAGCTAGATAGTAACACTCATATATTAGTGTTTAACATCAGTATTTTCTGCAGTGGGACATTGATATAATTGAACTCTCACAGTGATCAAAGACTCTCATTACAGTAATCAAAGCCTCTAGCATCTTTTATTTTAATTTCTAATTGCTGATTATAGTGGAGCATTTCTACTGGTGTATTTGAGATCATGACAAAACTTCAGAGCATTTTTTTTTCCTTTACAAGTGTTGATACCTTGTAAGAACTCACTGGGGGCTGAAACTTATGTTATAATTAACAATTAAGACATTTAAAATTACAAACAGCTGACCTTTGACAGTCCTAGTTTCATCTTAAGAGTGAATTTCTGTCTTTATATCTTTCTAAAATATAAACCTTTTGTTTGGCTGTTCATATGTTATTACTGGGCAAAATGTAGCAAGTTTCAAATGCTATTCTGCAGTCAACTAAAACATTACTTTGATTCAAAAATGGAAATTTGTCAAGCAATTAAAATAATAAATTGGTTATTGTAATTTTTTTGGAGGGATGTGTTAGGTGCTTAATGGGGAGACTGAAATTACATTTTAAAAATAAACAAACATCAAGTGAATTGGAGTTAGCTCTCCTTGGTACATGCTTTTCTTTTTCTTTTAATTGTTTTTATTTATTAGCAATGAATTAATAATATTTGCATTTTTCAAATATATGTTAATTTTTTATTGACTAACGCATCTTGCTATTATATTTCATTTAAAAATACTGTGGAAATCAATAACTTTTCAAAATGAAATATCTTGTTCATTTAAAAAAAATAGCCATGTAATGCTGGTTCATTGTACTGACTCAGAATACTATCACTTGTATGTAAAATCGAAGATAGTGGTAAAGGGAAGGGGCAGCGATATTCATATACTCTGATTTAATCATTTTTATAAAGTATAGAGACAAATGCATTAGTTACAAGAATGGCTCAGGATCAGAGTTGGTGATGTCTTTGCTAAAGCAGATTTTAAGCAAAGTTTTGTCTAATAGTTAAAGGAGTGATCTTGGTTCTATTCTTTGTTCTGCCACTAACTAGTTATGTGACCTTGAGCAAGTGATTTAACTTCTCTGTATCTTAGTTTACTCATCTGAAAAATGGGCATATAATACTTATCACCTGCAAGGGGTAATGAGGATTATCATATATAAAATAACATTTGCAGAGCATTTGAGATGGAAGATACTCTGTGATGCAGAGTATTATTGTCTTGCCAAGCAAGATGTTCAAGGCAAATGAAAATGATTGACCTAAAAACATAATCTGTGATTTGTCTTGGTGTGGTGAAGCAGTAGTAGGAGATGGAGATAGGTCATTCAGGAAACACTTTAGGGCCAACATTTTTTGAGTTACTAGTGGTTTTGTTTGTCTCCATTTTGAGGTGCACACCTGAGACACTGTAAAGGGGTCTGATTTTTCAGAAAGTGCAGAACTCCCAACCTCTGAAAATCATGGCCCTTTAAGATCTCTCATGTTGGGTATCCAAAATCACTAGTCAGTTCTAAAAATAGTGCCTAAAAGTCTACAATAGGGGCAGTGGTGTTTTTGGTGAGGGGTGTGAGGGGCGGGGGCACAAGCTGAGGGAAATGCAAGAGGAATAATTAAGTAGGCAACAAAGTCTGCATCTTGCCAAAAATATATGCTTTATGGCCAAATGTGTGTCTATATCATGGCTTGGTTTATTGGTTCTAGAAGCTAACCAAACACCTGTGAACACTTTATCATTAGAAATGATGAGAATGACATGTGTTGGTCTTTCATAGCATGTCTGCTCATCCTAGGAATTTCATTGCTTTCAATACAGGAAGGAAGCATAGTCAACAGCTAGCCCATTCTGAAGTCATACTCAGGTATGTTAGTGTTTCATTTATATGAGACAGTAGGGACCCAGCCAGCATGTTCTATAAAGAATATTCTGGGGCTTCAGGTGAGTTGGTGAAAGACTCTTGTTCAGGCAATATTCTATCTGATCTGTTTTTCTACCTTCAAAGTTACTAAGGTTAAAAAGGGCAGTAGTGGCTAACCTTGTCTGTTGTCTGGGTTGGTTGTCATTATGGGAAACATGCTAACTATGCTCTGGACACTTGCCAGGCTGAAACAGAAATAGAAAGACATAGAATGGGATTTTGATTTTCAAAAGCTCTCTCCACATTGGTCTAACTCTCTTTCTGATGAAGGCGATGGGAGTTTTATGAGGGTTAGGCTGACTGTCAGTGCTTTTGACAATTCCACTCCAAGCATACAACATCAAATGAAGTTCCTTTTCTGATACAGGTATAAAAACTCCATCTGTTTTGTGGGAAGGGAATGTCTTTTTGTAAAAACAAAAAACAACAACAAAACCCCCTGTTATTCAGTGGCACTCACCCTGCAGGACAACAGGGATTTTAAAGCTCCAGGACTATACATATTAGAAGAGAGTGAGAGAGGTGAACTGTTATTGATACACTTGTTAATAACTATTCTATCCCTGAATGAGTATGATCAGTGCTACTTACGATGCTTATTTTTTCCTGCCTGCTCATCTCTCTTCTTCTGCTATGCCTCCTCTCTTCCTTTTTAACCCCTGTCCTCCCCTGACCTATTTCTCCTCTTCTAGATATGCATTACTCAAACCAACTTGTGTAATGGTGTGACCATTTATACCCTGCATAGAGCACAAAACCCCTTGGCAACCTATTAGTTATCTCCCCTTTTCCTTTGCTTTTCTTGTCTTTTTCTTACATATTTGTTTTTATTTCAACCCCCCTCTACCTGTAACTTAACGGTGTTATTAATATTTAGCAGCAGGCACCTCTTCAGAGAAAAGTGTTTCAATGATGACATCTTCACTGTCCAAATTGAATTCTGAGCTCTAGTTTGCTGCACTATGAGAAGAGATTACAGTGGCTAGGGAAAAAAACAATAGCTACAGTGGGTCAATATTTCAGTCTGATCAGGGAATAGAAATGGTATAAAAATGCTCCTATTCATTTAAGACTGCAAAAGTCTCCCAACATTTGCTCGCATACTGGTTGATTGCATTCTAGTACGTTTAAGAGTTATGAGAAGCTGCAGACAAGTTGTAAATTTACTTTGTTGATGGGGGCAGCAATTAGCATGTATTTGTTTTCAGATGGCGAACAAAAGATATAATCCAAGCACATTCAATATATGGCCACTGATATGAGTTTTGGGAAAGAAAGCAGATGTTTTCCAAGACTTACAGCATGCAACAGGGTCTTCCTACCGGTTGCCAAACTACATTGGATAGGCATGAGGAAACAGTATATTATAGGTTAATATCAGTGCTTCTCAAACACAAAAGTATGTAACAATGCTTGCAAGTGGTGTACATAGAGAGACACAATTTGTGGAAGGATGTTTGTGGGTGGTGTAATTCGAACCAAGAAAGATCTGGCATATAATAAGACTCTCTTTAAGAGATCTGTGGTTTGGCCCATGGCTGTTCTGCGCAATTCACAGAAGCACAAAATACTTATGATGATTTTGGTAGATCAGAAAGAAAGCAGACTTAGGAATCAGTAATGTCAGACTTCTTTTCAGGAGATTCATGGTTAGATATAATATTACTGGAAGAGTGTATCCAGTATGTATGTATGTATGTTTAAGCAACTTGGTTTATACAGTGATTATTTTCTCCTATATATTCCAGGCAAGTTTAGAATTCCTGTTTAAGCCTTACCAGAAACTTGCCATGAAGAATAATATCTCTGCACCATCTTATCTGAAGTTTTATTTCATGTTTTTGTTTGTCTTGTCTATCTTTAATTTAATATCTTCAGTGCAAGGAATTTGTCTTAGTCCAGGTCTACACTTAAAACTTTTGTCACTGTGATAATGTTGGGGTATAATTTTTTAAAACCTTTTTATACTGGCAAAGCCCTAGTGTTATACCAGCAAAAAAGTGCTTTTGCTGGGATAGCTTGTTTTGTTTGAGAAAACCAAGATAAGCTATGTTGGCAAAAGCACTTCCTTTGCTGGTGTAAACTGCATCTACACTAGGCGGGTTTGCCAGTGTACCAGTAGTTATACTAGCAAACCTTTTCTAGTGTAGCTTACTGTATAGACTAGTTTCAGTCCTTTATGTAAAAAAGGCACAACTCTTGTGTGAAATAGTCGCTATTGTTATGTCAGATTGTGGGAGGTGGATTGAAAGTTCTAATGGCCACCTTTCACATGACAGTACACGGCTCTGTGAATGCTGAACAGAATGGAGTTGCTTGTTTCAGATAGAAGCTGACTCTGGTTTGCCTTCTATCACTTGGCTGTAAAGTTAAGAATAAAATTATTTATATAAGAAAAGCTTTTTTCATTACTGTGACGACCAACACAACTCCCATTAAAATTATTAGTATTTGTCACTTGTATTACGGAATTCTCAGCCAAGTTCTGGCCCCATTGTTCTAGACACTGTGTGAGCATATAGTAAAGTCTAGAGAGAGTTGCAGTTGCTTAATCCTAAAATCAGTTCCCCAAGACTTGTCACTGATATTTACTTGACTAAAATTTTGATTCATTTCAGCAGTGTTCATGTCTCTGTTCCAGACAAGTTTCCAGTAAATTAGGACTGCATTTTCTTGGCCTAAAATAGAAGAATCTGGGTGGCTAGAGCACATGCACAAGGTAGTAGAATAGAAAGGATAAAAAAACGAGTGGTTGAACAGAAGTCCCCTTCTGTTTTAATTAATGGGTAGGTGAGAAAGGTGGGGTGGTTAAGAGCATAGAGTGGGAATCTGCTTGGGAAATCTCTGAATGTTTGGAGGGAGAGGCTGCTACAAAAATTAGGCCCTTATTTGCAGACTTTTTTGTCCCCGTGCATAAAAGCAGAGAGTGTGATCTGACCTCACATCTTTATTGCATGCAGTAAATAACATGCATAATATTGTAACCACAGTCCTTAACCAAAGAGTTGCAATTAATGAGTTGGCTGTATTACAATGCAATATGTTATAAGATGCACCATACAAAAACAACCTATGCATCACCCTTCTCATGTGCCTTTTCTGCTGTTAGTCTCTACCTATTGATCAGCTCTTGTGCACAGAATTTTAGGCTATCTCTGGTAGTACATTCTGCAATTAGCAGAGACATAATGCTTGCTTGTACTGAGACATTTTGCAGTAGTCAAGAAGCTTTTTAAAGACAAAACTGGATTCATACTTCATTTACATCAGTATTACATTGATGTAAATCCATTAGGCGACATTCTGATCTCGGTTATGTTGGTGGATGTCTAGAACAGTGGTTCTCAAGAAGGGGTACGTTTACCCCTGGGGATATGCAGAGATCTTCCAGGGGGTACATCAACTCATCTAGATATTTGCCTAGTTTTACAACAGGCTATATAAAAAGCACTAGTAAAGTCAGTACAAACTAAAATTTAATACAGACAATGACTTGTTTATATGGTTCTATAAACTATACACTGAAATGCAAGTTCAATATTTATATTCCAATTGATTTATTTTATAATTATATGATAAAAATGAGAAAGTAAGCAATTTTTCAATAATAGGGTGCTGTGACACTTTTGTATTTTTATGTCTGATTTTCTAAGCCAGTAGTTTTTTCAGTGAGGTCAAATTTGGGGTACTCAAGACTAATCAGATTCCTGAAAGGGGTACAGTAGTCTGGAAAGATTGAGAGCTACTGATCTAGAATAACTCCACTGATTAGGCAATCATTATTCCAGATTTGCCCTCATGTGTAACTGTGAACAAAATCTGTCCCATTGATTCCTTATCTACACTGGTGTGCAATCAGAATCAGGCCTCCAAAAGTCAGTTAAATGAAAAGGAAGCTTGTGAATTGAATAGGTTGATTATATTTCTAGGGGTGATGATAACATCATATGTTGAAACAACACAAGTGTACATGTGCCGTGTAGTATTTGGTAAGAATATTCCTGGCAAGCCTTATATTAGTTCCATTTTAAGTCGTATGGTAGAGAGAAGGAAGCATGTTAGGATTAGAATAGAAAAAAAAGTCTCTGTTTATCTAATAATTTGGCTACAAGTCCCACCTTGTAATGAAATAGGAAGCCAGAGGCAAATATTGCCAAGACAACCAAGTCTGGACAAACAAAAAGAATGTCGTTGTTGCCAGAAGTTTATATGAGTGTACAAGAGCTAGAGGAATTGAATTCTCAACTTCCATGGCAACGCAGCATAAATCTGACAAGGCAGAGCTTATGCACAGGGTAGCTAATGAGTCAGTGAAAGAATCTATGAGGTTATCTAGCACTCTGTTTCTTGCTGTGCATTCTGTCCTTTCTTTTCAGTTTCTTGATTCTTGGGTCTTTTTTATTTATTTATTATTGTTATCATAGTGCCGAAGGCCCCTGTTGAGGCATGGGATCCATTGTGCTAGGTGCTATTCAGACACATAGGAGACAATTTCTGCCCCAAAGAATTTATGATCTAAATAGACAAGACACAGACGGTAATAGACAAACAACAAATAAGCAACTGTCTAAAGTACAGACCATGTAACTATTTAATCCTTCCCCATCCACACTCTGCCCAGGTGCCACAGCCACAGTGCATTGTTGCTGCTCCTCTAACACTTCTTTCTTCTTCAGAAACTGCAGAGCTACAATTCATTTACAAATTTAGCACCATTAATTTGGGCTTGAATAAGGACTGGGAGTGGCTGGCTCACTACAAAAGCAATTTCCCCTCTCTTGGAATTGACACCTCCTCATCAATTATTGGGAGTGGACCACATCCACCCTGACTGAATTGGCCTTGTTAATACTGGTTCTCCACTTGTAAGGTAACTCCCTTCTCTTCATGTGTCAGTATATTTATGCCTGCATCTGTAATTTTCACTCCATGCATTTGAAGAAGTGGGTTTGTTACACACAAAAGCTTATGCCCAAATAAATCTGTTAATCTTTAAGGTGCCACCGGACTCCTCGTTGTTTTTGTAGCCTCAAGTCTTTTTGTCTGTTGTTGTTATAGTCAGCAAAAGAGATTTTAAAGAACTTCCCTAAAAACTTTTCTTTTTTTTTTTTTTGGAACTCAGTCACAGCACTCAGTAGAAGGGTCATAAAAAAGTGACATCTTCCTGCAGTCACCAGCATTATTTGTCTTGTGGTTCCATGACAAATTCACAGTGACCTCCCAACGGTCATTCCTTTAAAGATGCTTCAGATTGCAGATGGGATTATTCAGCTTCTTACACTTGCCTCCCCTCTGCTACAACTAGGCCAGATCAGAAAAAGTTATCCAAAGAGAGACAGAACTTCTCAGGAGGCTTTGGTTTCTTGGTGGCATAAAACTGACCAGGAACTGACCAAACTGTGTGATGAAAAGGAGCTGCAAGCATACAGGTATGGAATGGCACTAGCAGGAAAAGTGAGCAAATGGAAGTCATTATTACCACAGATTCAGAAGATACTGCTAGTACTAGCAACTTCAGACAGGTGGAGCCGGAATGCAAATATGAGCTTACTCCAAAAGAGATGCTAATTTGACACCAATATCTAATAAATGATCTAGAGAAGACCTAGGAAATTCCATACCATTAAGAGTGATTTCTGCTTTAGGGAAAGACTGAAAACATACACTAGGGACAAAATGGGAGAAGACCTCCACCAGTAAAATTTGATTTTAAGGGTCTGTAGAAAGTCATAGATGTATTCTGTTTAGCTCTTAAGAAGGTTTGTGGTACAGTAACACTTAAAAGACCTGTCTATAAGGCAGGGCCGGCTCTGGCTTTTTTGCTGCCCCAGGCAAAAAAGCCTCCCGCTGCCCCTGGCACCCCGGCGAGGAGCGCGGCAGGGGAGGGCGCTGAGCCCAGCTGTGGCCCCGCTCTCCCCGGCTGGCCGGAGCGCCGCGGGGAGGGCAGCGTGCCTGGCCGCAGCCCCGTTCTCCCCAACCGGCCAGAGTGCTGCGGGAGGGCGGCCCTGCTCTTCCTGGCCGGCCGGAGCGCCGGGGGGAGGGCGGAGAGCCCGGCCGCGGCCCTGCTCTCCCCAGCCGGCCGGAGTGCCGGGGGAGGGCGGCCCTGCTCTCCCCGGCCAGCCAGAGCGCCGGGGGGAGGGCGGCAAGCCCGGCCGCGGCCCCGCTCTCCCCGGCCGGCCGGAGCGCCAGGGGAGGGCAGCAAGCCTACTGTGGCTCCGCTCTCCCTGACCAGCTGTAGCGCCGGGAGGAGGGCGGAGAGCCCAGCCGCGGCCTCGCTCTCCCCAGCCGGCCGGAGCGCTGGGGGAGGGCGGCGAGCCAGGCACGCCGCCCTCCCTGTGGCGCTCCGGCCCCGCTCTCCCCGGGTGAGCGCCGCCTCCCTCCAGGAACCGCCCCAAGCACATGATTGGAGGGCTGGTGCCTGGAGCCGGCCCTGCTATAAGGTCTATAAATATAGTACTATCTGGAATGAGTTGTATTTCCATTGTTTTGAGTAGGTATGTAAGATAAAGACAGATAAGAATTGATTAATTCTCACACTACTTTATTGTAACTTCTGTGTGGTCATTGGAGACTTCTCCATTGTACTACCTGTAATTAGAGCTCCCAAATTTCTTCTTGTACAGTCATGCAGCATCTAGAGATTTAATAAGGTGTTGCAAGATTTTCATATAGTACAAATGCTCATGTTAGACAAACCATGCACTAAATTAACTTTTAGCAGTTGTCTAATATGTTGATCTTGCAATTGGTTTAATTGTATATGTTATAATTTTGTGTCAGATTGCCTGGTGAAAGCATTTGCTTTTTTAAAGTTACATCAGATGACAATTCAGAGGGAATTGTTTTTTCCAATGACGTTTAAAGGACTGTCCAGAATGTGAAGTTTGAATCATATTTGCTTCATCAATATGCTGTTTGAAAGTGGTTGGTAGTTAAAGTAAAAAATGAAGTAGAAAATAGATGTGATCTAATGTTCTGAGCATAGGACTAGGAGCTAGGAATTCCAACCTTCTAATCCGGGGTCAGATGCTGACTTTCCCTTGGGGCCTTGTGCTGACTGACTTCACTTCTCTGCCTCAGTTTTTCAACTGACAATATTAATAGAGCATTAGGAGGTATGTTGTGGTATTCTAGCAGGGCTAAGTATGGATCCCAGCCAGGCCTTTCATGTTCGTTGTTTGCTCTGACTTTTCTGTTTATCCATTCAACTGTGCATAATGGGGTCTTGACATCATGTGTTTTTTGCCAAAGATTTACTTCCCTTCTGACATTAAAGGATATAGGAGGCATATAGGATTGCAAATAAGAGACTGCTTCATTTACTGGCTCAGGGTTACAAAAAGTTATGCCCCTGTCACATGTCAGGTTTCAGTATCCACTACCTTTGAGATTCTTTATTTTGTAAACTGATTTTTTTTTAAATGGCACATGTAGTTCTGCTGTTCAATGTCCTGTTTAGCTGTAGATCAGTGCATTTTTCTTCAGGCTCTGTACTGTGGGTTGTGAAAGGCTAGTCTACTTATATCATTATTTAGTGATGAGATCTGCTCTAAGTAAGGATTCAGAAACAGCAAGTGAATGAAGTTGGAAATATCCATCTGAAAAGGTTTTTGACATCAGATGGGAATTCAGAGAGACTATAGTTCTAAGATGCCTTCTTCATTGAAGAAATTTAAAAAAAAAACCTTAACAAATGGAGGTTTTCTGAGATCTACAAAAGCAAGAGACATAGTGAACAAAAATGACATAATGTACATTTTAATCAACAGGATTATTTCCAGCAAACTCCTTGCTGGTTTGTTTTAATGGCCTTTTCCTCGCAGCATGGCCCTGTAAGTCCAGTTTATCCTGCTATCCCGGTTGCTTCCTTCCCTGCCCCCTCATTCTCTTGAGTATTTCAAACAATTCAACAAATATACCCTCTGTCTTGTAAGAACTGGAGGTAACAGGGGAGGGTGGGTGTGACACTGCACCCCACATTCTTCATAGAGATATGATTATGGCATAACTATGGTGTATTCTATGCAAGATAGGTCATGTGAGACATCACTGGAAAGGTTATGGTTTACTGAATATGATTATTCTATTTGTATGCAGGTATCATTTTCTATCTGAAGTTAGGAATATTGACAAATGTGTTTACACCTGGGAAATGCCCACTAGGCCAAAGATGCTCAGTCTAGATGGCTGGCTGGGAAGGGCCCATTCAGGTTGATGAGCCATTAGGAGAAAACAATACAGGGAATCTTCCTGAGGACGCTAAAAACAGCCTCTGAGCAATGGCTGCTGTGGCACTACAGGGACATGTAACCAGGTCACCTGGTGCTGGACTCCATCTTGGAATACCAGTGTTTTTCCATTGACTGGCATGGGAATCAAGCTTTGAGACAAAGGGTTCCCGCCATATGCAAAAGCTATTTAAGGCAGGGGAGTGTCATCATCATAGTTCTTCACTGACTCCTGCCCCAAAGAGACTCTAGGAAACACCTGAAGAACACAGACTGAACTGGGGGTGGAGGGGAGTGTTGGACCCAGGCTAAAGGGATTTTTAGCCTGTGAAAGGAACATCTGGGGTTTTTAAGCTGTAAGCAAGTGCAGCTGGCCCCTTAAGAATCTCTGTAGCCTGCTTGAATCATCATTTAGGGGAGAATTTGTTACTCATATCCAGTCTCTTTAGTATATTAAGTTTAGTTCACGTGTTTTGTTTGTTTGCTAGGTAATCTGCTTTAATCTGTGTGCTATCCCTTATAATCATTTAAAATCTGTCTTCTGTAGTTAATGAACTTATTTTTGCTTTGTCTAAAACCAGTGTGTGGGAATCATAACTTGGGGCAGAAAGCTGTTGCATATCATTTTCTACACTGAGGGAGGGGATGAATTTCATGAGCTTACGCTGTACAGTATAATTTTGGGTTTACACTCCAGAGGGGGGTCTGCACTTAAGCAGCTGGGTAGTTCCTAAGCTGTAGCCTCCCCAGCAGAGCTGATCACAACATCTGCAGCTGGGTGTGTCCAAATTGAATGTATGTTGAGTTCTGATACAGTGCATAATATGCTATAGTGGATTTTCATTAATGGCCATGTTTATCAATAGTGTAGGCAGAAAAATGATATTTTATGGTGGCTCAAGTAGCCAAAAGGCCTAGGATTAGCTTTCTACTTAAAGGAGCAAGCTGTTCCATGCATTGTTACATAAGAGCCTTTACTGTGTGACTTAGGTATTTGTGAAGTGCACTTACACCTGTGCACTGTGGAAATAGAGTCTGAGTTTCCCCAATTTTCTGGGGTCAACACCAGGGAGATGCAAGGTTTCTGTTTATTTTATTTTATTTTATTTTATTCCTAGAGCAGTATGGTGAAGCTGTGCTAGATTTTCCTCTGTTTCCTGTTGATTAAAGAGCTGCTTTGGGTGACCTGGCATTAGGAATTCAATAGGTTTACTTACAATAGAAAATAAGTTCACATGTTTATTGATTCCATCTCTCTCTGCTGTAGGTACCCCAGAGGGAATGAACAGAACAGGTAATCATCAAGTGATCCATCCCCTGTCGCTCATTCCCAGCTTCTGGGAAACAGAGGCTAGGAACACCATTCCTGCCCATCCTGGCTAATAGCCATTGATGGACCTATCCTCTATGAATTTATCTAGTTCTTTTTTTAACCCTGTTATGGTCTTGGCCTTCACAACATCCTCTGGCAAGGAGTTCCACAGGTTGACTGTGCATTGTGTGAAGAAATACTTCCTTTTGTTTGTTTTAAACCTGCTGCCTATTAATTTCATTTGGTGACCCCTAGTTCTTGTATTATGAGAAATAGTAAACAACACTTCCTTATCTCTACACCAGTCATGATTTTATATACCTCAATCATATCTCCACTTAGCCATCTCTTTTCCAAGCTGAAAAGTCCCACTCTTATTAATCTCTCCTCATACGGAAGCCATTCTATACCCGTAATCAATTTTGTTGCCTTTTTCTGAACCTTTTCCAATTCCAATATATCTTTTTTGAGATGGGACTACCACATATGCACACAGTACTCAAGATGTGGGCATACTATGGATTTCTATAGAGGCAACATGATATTTTCTGTCCTATTATCTATCCCTTTCTTAATGGAGAACTATCCACAATGACTCCAAGATCTCTTCCTTGAGTGGTAACAGCTAATTTAGACCCCATCATTTTATATGTATAGCTGGGATTATGTTTTCCAATGTGCATTATGGATGATTGGAAAAAGGCAAATATAATGCCCATATTTAAAAAAGGGAAGAAAAAGAACCCGGGGAACTACAGTCGGGTCAGCCTCACCCTCAGTCCCTGGAAAAATCATGGAGCAGGTCCTTAAGGAAACCATTTTGAAGCACTTGGAGGAGAGGAAGGTGATCAGGAACAGTCAACGTGGATTCACCAAGGGCACGTCATGCCTGATCAACCTGATTGCCTTCTATGATGAGATAACTGGCTCTGTGGATATGGGGAAAGCAGAGAACGTGATATATCTTGACTTTAGCAAAGCTTTTGATACAGTCTCCCACAGTATTTTTGCCAGCGAGTTAAAGAAGTCTGGATTGGATGAATGGACTATAAGGTGGATAGAAAGCTGGCTAGGTCATTGGGCTCAACAGGTAGTGATCAATGGCTCTATGTCTAGTTGGCAGCCGGTATCAAGCGGAGTACCTCAGGGGTCGGCCCTGGGGCTGATTTTGTTCAAAATCTTTATTAATGATCTGGATGATGGGAGGGTTCCAAAGAGGATGGATCTAGACTGTTCTCAGTGGTAGCAGATGACAGATCAAGAAGTAATGGTCTGAAGTTGCAGTGTGGGAGGTTTAGGTTGGCTATTAGGAAAAACTTATTCACTAGGAGGGTAGTGAAGCACTGGAATGAGTTACCTAGGGAGGTGGTGGAATCTCCTTCCTTAGAGGTTTTTAAGGTCAGGCTTGACAAAGCCCTGGCTGGTATGATTTAGTTGGGAATTGGTCCTGATTTGAGCAGGGGTTTTGACTAGATGACCTCCTGAGGTCCCTTCCAACCCTGATAGTCTATGATTCTATGATTTTCAGGCTCATAATGGAGTCAACAGTGCACAGTAGTGACCATAGGAATTGCCATAGTGGATCAGACCAGCGGTCAGTCTATTTCAGTGTCTGTCTCTGACAGGAGCCAGAACCAGCTGCCTCAGAATAAGGTGCAAGAGGTCCTGTAGTTATGGGGTGACGGAACCCTGACTGCACTGATTTTAACAAAGAAGCAAGGACCTGCTTCTAAATGATTTCTTCCATGGGGGTGGAATTCAGGCCACTCCACAACTCTCATGTGGCAGGCTCCTGGCCACCCTAAGAAGTTCCTATTGTAATTAGTAATTATGTAGGTACCTCTTGTGGGCATTTACTAGAGAATTCCAACTGCTGTGCTGCAGAATCATCCAAGACTTCACTTGGCATCCATCAATCATCAGAATACCAAGACTTTTACCCAGCTTCACTTTCAATATAAGAATCAGCTTTAATTTTTTTACATTTTCCGAACACAGATCATGATTTTCAAAAGTGACTAGAAGTTCTTCTTCGAGAGATGTCCCTGTGGGTGCTCCACTACAGGTGTTGGTGCGTCCCTGCGCCTTCGCCCGGAGATTTTTGCAGCAGTACTCATAGCGGCCACGCATGCTCAGAATCTGCCCCCCCCCCCCCCCGCTGTGACTCTAGGGTAATAGAACGCATGCGTGGCCGGTCTCCTCAGTTCCTTCTCAACCGTCCCCGGCCTGAGACGGAGCTCAGCAGACTCATTAGAGAATCCTTCACTATTGCCTTAATTATCCTTTAGAAACCAGTTTTTCTGTCAGTTTTCTCTGTTAAAATAGTTACTTACCCAGTTTATCTTAAAAAAAAAAAAAAACGGGCTCCACCGGTTTCAAGCACTGTGCAATTTGTAAGGAAGCTATCCCGTCATCGGACGGGCACTCAAAGTGTATAAAATGTTTGGGGGAAGCTCACATTCCCCAAAAATGTGCCCACTGCTGTAAACTCAGCTCCAGGGCACGGAAAGACAGGGAGCTTAAACTCAAACTGCTCCTGCTTCAAAAATCTATCGGGTCAGTTTCAGACCCAGGCATTGAAGCCGGCTCCGCTACCCGACACAGCCCCCCCCCCCCCTCAAAAAAGCTCAAGAAGTCTACGAAAAAGGGGCACCTTTCCTCACCGAGCAAGACTATGAGGCATAAAGTTTCTCCAGGCAGATCAACGATCTCTCTGCCTGTGATTCCTCGCCTCAGCAATTTTCATGAGCCAGGCTCCTCCGGAACAGCGCAAAAGCCGCCTGAGGCTTCAGCGCCGCCGAGAAGCTCCGGTGCCGAGGCATCAGGCTTCCAGTTGCCTGCCTCAGTGACGGCACCGTTCGGCACCGCGAATGAGACGGTGCCGACATTCCACAGCACGCCTCACCCGAGGCAGCCCGACATTTCTCGCCCGGCACCGACCGCGGCACCGACGCCTGCGGGGCATTCTGACGCACAGCCAGAAGCCCCGATCGCAGGAATGCTCTTGTGCAGCAGCCTCTGTCGGCTCAGCTTTCATCTCCCGCAGGAGCTGCTTTCACTCCTTTTACCCAGACAGCTGATCTGCTAGTATCACCTACCTTGCAGTCTCCGCTCATGAATGCATATTCTGTTTCGATGCCTGAGTCAGGATCTGAGCAGTTTTCCTCCAGTGAGGAGGAAGCAGATCCACAGGGAGTTTTTTCCCCATATCTTGACTCCCAGCCCCGGACCCAGAGCAATAAGGGCTATGGAAATACTACCTCATCCCACTCTCAGGACCCTGCCCCTTGGGGGATGAACCCCTGGATGGCACCACCTATGCCCTACCCGCCACCATGGCAATACTGGACACCATGGACATCATACCCTCGGGAACACATGCCCCGTAGCCATTCGACCAGGCGCAACACTGATCCAGTGCCGTCTCCTAATGCATATGCTAGTGACACGAGACGCCTGACAACACAGCCACGTTCCCAGGATAAACCTAGCCCTTCTCCTGGTCCAACAGATCCGGAGTTAGCACCGGAGGAAGCATTACTTCCCCTTCCTCCCACTCCCTCTGATGAATATACAAAATTCCAGGACCTCTTTAAGAGAGTTGCTAGTGACCTGAACATTAACCTGGAAGTGGTTCCCGAACAACAGCATGAGCTAACGAACATCCTACAGCCCCCTTCTTCCTCCAGAGTGGCACTTCCAATTAACGCAGCCCTTTTAGAACCCGCTAAGTCCATCTGGCAGACTCCAGCGACAAGCCTACCTACCTGCAAGCAAGCGGACAAGAAGTATTTTATTTCTCCAAAGGACTCTGAATTTCTTTTTACCCACCCAGCACCAAACTCATTGGTAGTAGACGCTGCGAACCAGAGGGCTAGACAACAGTATTCTCGTTCTGCCCCACCTAACAAGGATAGCAAACGACTGGACCTGTTTGGTCGCAAGGTCTATGCATCCTCCACCCTCCAATTT
>NC_048300.1:23899085-24010740 GCF_013100865.1 Trachemys scripta elegans | reverse complement strand
CTCCGGAACAGCGCAAAAGCCGCCTGAGGCTTCAGCGCCGCCGAGAAGCTCCGGTGCCGAGGCATCAGGCTTCCAGTTGCCTGCCTCAGTGACGGCACCGTTCGGCACCGCGAATGAGACGGTGCCGACATTCCACAGCACGCCTCACCCGAGGCAGCCCGACATTTCTCGCCCGGCACCGACCGCGGCACCGACGCCTGCGGGGCATTCTGACGCACAGCCAGAAGCCCCGATCGCAGGAATGCTCTTGTGCAGCAGCCTCTGTCGGCTCAGCTTTCATCTCCCGCAGGAGCTGCTTTCACTCCTTTTACCCAGACAGCTGATCTGCTAGTATCACCTACCTTGCAGTCTCCGCTCATGAATGCATATTCTGTTTCGATGCCTGAGTCAGGATCTGAGCAGTTTTCCTCCAGTGAGGAGGAAGCAGATCCACAGGGAGTTTTTTCCCCATATCTTGACTCCCAGCCCCGGACCCAGAGCAATAAGGGCTATGGAAATACTACCTCATCCCACTCTCAGGACCCTGCCCCTTGGGGGATGAACCCCTGGATGGCACCACCTATGCCCTACCCGCCACCATGGCAATACTGGACACCATGGACATCATACCCTCGGGAACACATGCCCCGTAGCCATTCGACCAGGCGCAACACTGATCCAGTGCCGTCTCCTAATGCATATGCTAGTGACACGAGACGCCTGACAACACAGCCACGTTCCCAGGATAAACCTAGCCCTTCTCCTGGTCCAACAGATCCGGAGTTAGCACCGGAGGAAGCATTACTTCCCCTTCCTCCCACTCCCTCTGATGAATATACAAAATTCCAGGACCTCTTTAAGAGAGTTGCTAGTGACCTGAACATTAACCTGGAAGTGGTTCCCGAACAACAGCATGAGCTAACGAACATCCTACAGCCCCCTTCTTCCTCCAGAGTGGCACTTCCAATTAACGCAGCCCTTTTAGAACCCGCTAAGTCCATCTGGCAGACTCCAGCGACAAGCCTACCTACCTGCAAGCAAGCGGACAAGAAGTATTTTATTTCTCCAAAGGACTCTGAATTTCTTTTTACCCACCCAGCACCAAACTCATTGGTAGTAGACGCTGCGAACCAGAGGGCTAGACAACAGTATTCTCGTTCTGCCCCACCTAACAAGGATAGCAAACGACTGGACCTGTTTGGTCGCAAGGTCTATGCATCCTCCACCCTCCAATTTCGCATAGCTAATTATACTGCAGTCCTGGCAAAATACGACCATAAAAACTATAATAAGTTAATGGACTTTATTGATGACATTCCAGAACAAAGAAAACAACAGTTCAGAGCTATAGTTTCTGAGGGCCAAGCCATTTCACGCACCGCTCTCCAAGCAGCCCTCGATGTAGCCAACACAGCGGCAAGATCTACCGCTACGGCGATAGTCATGCGACGGGGCTCATGGCTCTCCTCTTCCTTTTTTCCTCGCGAAGTTCAGAACACAATTGAAGATCTTCCCTTCGACGGTGACAAACTCTTTGCTTCTAACACGAATGAAGTGCTTCATTCAATGAAAGACTCCAGAACAACCCTCCGGTCTTTAGGTCTCCAGACACCTACGGCAAGAAGACGGCAATATCGATACCAACCATACCACCGGCCACATTATCCCGCATTTACACAACCTTCCCATAGACCGCAGGAACAGCAACAGCCGCAACGTCCACGACCAAGATTCCAGCGACGTCGCCCAAACTCTACAGGGGTGCCTCAACCCCCACCAGCTAATAGACAGATTTGAAAACTTGGTCGAGGGTTTAGAAAGCAATGCCCTCACTTCAGCCGGCACACCAATCTTTGGACACCGCCTACGACCTTTTTTCCAACAATGGAGGAAGATTACCTCCGACAAGTGGGTCTTAGAGGTAGTTACAATTGGATACGTCATCCCCTTCCTCTCCTTACCTCCCACCCACCCACCCTCCCCGTCCCTCTTCAGGGACCCTTCTCACGAGCAGCTACTCCTCCAAGAAGTGCAACATCTCCTTCATCTGGGAGCAGTAGAAATCGTGCCAGAGCGACACAGAGGGAAGGGTTTTTACTCCCATTATTTCTTAACGGAGAAGAAAAATGGGGGATGGCGACCAATCCTCGATCTCAGGCGGCTCAACAGATTCATCAAAAAGCAAAAGTTCAAGATGGTGACCCTCAATACCATAATCCCAGCGCTGGAGCAGGGCAACTGGTTTTCTGCCCTCGACCTACAAGATGCCTATTTCCACGTCACTATACATCCGGCCCACAGACGTTTCCTCCGATTTACCCTTGGTTCCACACATTTCCAATACAGGGTACTCCCCTTCGGACTATCTACAGCCCCCCGTGCTTTTTCCAAACTTCTAGCTGTAGTCACTGCTCACCTCAGGAGACAAGGGGTAATAATATTTCCGTACCTCGACGATTGCCTCCTCAAAGCTTCAACATTCGACGAGGCGCTCCGGTTCACACGACTCACAGTCGAGTGCTTTCTTTCTCTCGGCCTACAAATAAACAGAGACAAATCCACATTACGCCCCACCCAGCACCTTCAGTTCATAGGCGCAGACCTCGACTCTCGGACCGGGCTAGCATCGCTCCCACCCGATCGCTACAATTCCATAAAACAACTGACCACAACTATTCGCAACAGCCCTCAGGTAACTGCCCGAGACTGCCTGCAACTACTAGGTCACATGGCCTCGTGCACTTTTGTCGTCCAGAATGCACGCCTACACATGAGGTGCTTCCAAGCGTGGCTGGCAACGGTTTACAAACCGAATATGCATTCTTTAAACAAGACTCTCTCCCTGCCTACTCCAGTCAAAGACTCCCTACGTTGGTGGACCGTCCACTCCAACCTTTGTTCTGGAGTCCCGTTTCTTCAACAGGCTCCATCACGCATTCTGACCACCGATGCATCTATGACAGGGTGGGGTGCACATATGTCTCATCACACAGTACAGGGACTATGGTCACCAACCGAGACCTCCCTGCACATAAATGTACTAGAACTTCGAGCCATTCGCAACGCGTGCCGTCACTTCCTGCCACTAATCAAACATCATCACGTACGCATAATGACGGACAACATTGCTTGCATGTTTTACGTAAACAGGCAGGGCGGAGCTCGTTCCCATTCGCTGTGCACAGAGGCTATGAAGCTCTGGAATTGGTGCATTGTGAACAACATCCGGGTATCAGCTGCTTATCTTCCCGGGATCATGAACACCACAGCGGACGAACTGAGCAGACGCTTCCCATGGGACCACGAGTGGGAGATAGACGACAAAACCATTCACGAGGTATTCAGCATCTGGGGTTACCCAACAATAGTCCTCTTTGCAACTGCAAAGAACAAGAAATGTCTCAATTTCTGCTCCAGAGCAGGACTGGGCAAACATTCCCTGGGGGACGCATTCATGATCTCATGGCACCGAAACCTATTCTATGCGTTTCCCCCGATACCAGTTCTCAACAGGGTTCTGATAAAAATACGAACGGATCGAGCCAAGGTGATCCTCATTGCCCCATCGTGGCCCAGACAACCATGGTTTCCCTTCCTCACCAGAATGTCAATCCAACCACCAATCTCCCTGCCGCTTATTCCGAACCTTCTATCTCAGCAGCACGGTCGTTTTCTCCACCCCAACCTGTCCATGCTTCACCTCAAGGCCTGGTTCCTACGTGGTTCTCCCAACGCGAATTAGATTGCTCCGAACAAGTTCAGGAGGTACTCCTACATAGCAGAATGCTCTCTACTCGCAAGACCTATCTTCAAAAGTGGAAACGATTCACACATTGGTGTTCTGCCAAACATCTTTCTCCTACCTCGGTACCTCTTCCGTTTATATTGGACTATCTCTTGGGCCTTAAGCGATCCGGCCTTTCTTTCAGCTCCATCAGGGTCCATTTAGCTGCTATTACGACTTTCCACGACAAAATTGATGATACGTCTGTCTTTGCTCACGCTACTACGAAGCGTTTCCTCAAGGGCCTACAAACCTTATATCCAGACATTAAACAACCGACCACCCCCTGGGACCTTCATCTGGTACTGTCTGCCCTAACTCAGCAACCCTTCGAACCCCTAGCCACGTGCTCCCTTTTACACCTCTCCATGAAAACAGCGTTTCTAGTGGCAATTACTTCTGCCAGACGGGCAGGAGAAATAGCAGCTCTCATGGCTCATCCACCATATACGATATTTTTTAAAGACAAGGTTACCCTCAGATTGCATCCCAAATTTCTTCCAAAGGTACACTCATCATTCCATATTAATGAACCCATACACCTCCCGACTTTTTTCCCGAAACCACATGCAAACTCCTTTGAAGCCTCAATGCATACACTAGATGTTCGCAGAGCCTTGTCATTCTACTTGGATAGAACCAAACCCTTTAGAACCTCTTCTAGACTTTTTGTCTCTGTTGCAGAGCGCTCCAAGGGCATGCCTATTTCTACCCAGAGACTCTCGAACTGGATCTCCCAGTGTATCCGACTGTGCTATCAGATGAAAGGGGTTGCACCTCCAGATGGCATTAGAACACACTCCACTAGATCTCTGGCTGCCTCCATCGCGTTCTTACGCAAAGTTCCCTTGGCTGACATTTGTAAAGCAGCCACCTGGTCATCTGACCATACTTTTGTTAAACACTATGCCCTTATTCAAGGCCCTTTATCTGACATACGCTTGGGCAGGGCGGTACTCTCGACGGCGTTCCTACCAGATCCGAAGTCCCTACCTCCTTAAGATACACTGCTTTTAAGTCACCTGTAGTGGAGCACCCACAGGGACATCGCTCGAAGAAGAAGAGGAGGTTACTCACCCTGTGCAGTAACTGACGTTCTTCGAGATGAGTGTCCCTGTGGGTGCTCCACTACCCACCCTCCTCCCCTCAACTTCGGAGTTGGGGGGCCTCCGTGGTAGAGAAGGAACTGAGGAGACCGGCCACGCATGCGTTCTATTACCCTAGAGTCACAGCGGGGGGGGGGGGGGGCAGATTCTGAGCATGCGTGGCCGCTATGAGTACTGCTGCAAAAATCTCCGGGCGAAGGCGCAGGGACGCACCAACACCTGTAGTGGAGCACCCACAGGGACACTCATCTCGAAGAACGTCAGTTACTGCACAGGGTGAGTAACCTCCTCTTTTGTTTGCCTCAGTTTTGGGG
Source organism: Trachemys scripta elegans (assembly GCF_013100865.1). Classification (NCBI taxonomy): domain Eukaryota; kingdom Metazoa; phylum Chordata; order Testudines; family Emydidae; genus Trachemys; species Trachemys scripta. Next base: position 24,005,557 of record NC_048300.1, on the reverse strand, counting down.
TGTCTCTTTTGAGACACTTCAAAGGGGCTTGATTCTCAAAAAGTGCTGAGCACTTTCCTTCTGAAAATTGGTCCCCTTTTGGAGGTCTTAGATTGGACACCCAAAAATGGAGGCACTCGCAATTACTACAGTAAAATCTATTTTATCCGGCATGTTGAGGGAATTGGGGGTGCCAGTAAGTGAAAAATGACAATTAACTAAGAGGAAGGGAGTTTGGGTGTGGGGGGGTGTGGGACTGAGAGTTGGGGCATGGGAGGGGGTGTGGAGCACGGGTTCTGGGAGGGAGTCTGGGTGCAGGAGGGGTCTTGGGCCAGCAGGTTGGGGCACAGGAGGTGATGGGGGTGTCGAATCTGGGGGGTGCTCACCTCGGGCGACTCCCTGCAAGTGGCAATCTGTCCCGGCTGCTCTTAGGTGGAGGTGTGGCAGGCGGCTCCTCGTGCTGCCACTGCCCCAAGCGCTAGCTCCGCAGCTTCCACTGACTGGGAACCACGGCCAATGAGAGCAGCGGGGGCAGCACCTGTGGCCAGAGGCAATGTGCAGAGCTGCCTGCCGCGCCTCAGCCTAAGACCAGCCAGGACAGGTCATCACTTGTAGGAAGCTGCTCGAGCTGAGCAGCCCTCAGATCTGGCACCCCAGACCTCCTCCCACATCCCAACCCACTGCCCCGAGCCCCCTCCCACACCCAAACTCCCTCCCAGAACCTGTGCTCCACACCCCCTCCCATACCCCAGCCTCTTGCCAGCCCCGCACCAACCAGACTATAAACCAGAATTTCAATGAAGATCAGAAATACCGGTTTATAGAGCTTTCCAGTTGGTGAAGTGCCAGATAAAACAGTTTTTACTGTAGTTTCTTTAGAAAACCTTGATCTTATCCTTTATTTATTAGTTCACAAGCATCCCTAGTAACTCCTCTCAGTAGAAGGTCAGTCTGATGGTACAGCACTGCCACTATTTGCCAGAAATGGCCCAGACCAAAACCCCTGATAAGGAAGAACACCAAAGCTGGTAGCACTGAGATCCGCAACCAGTTCTTTGACTCTTAACCCGTTATCTACTTATTGGGCCAAACCAAAACCTGAGCTCCAAACTTTGGAACGCTTGATGTCCAGATCCAAAATGAAATACCGAGGTCTATCTTTAAAGTCTATTCTCACAAGGTAAACAATTTTGGACAAGTCTTTGTAAGCCACCTTGAGCTGCTCAGATGGATGGCAATCAGGGGCAGTAAAGCACCTTTTGTAGCGCATAGGAACCTGTTGCCTCTTGTGAAAGGACAAAAAGAGGATGGATGCCTGAGGGAGAAAGATTCATTTTTCAAACACTTCTTATGAATGTGTGCATTGGATTTGCCTTGAGAACTGTGGTTGCTTTGACCCATAAATGTTCACACCTAGTTCTCATGTTCAGTTGGGGACAGTGATGGGGGTAAGTATTCTGTGCGTACACAGAAGTGACTTCCTGGAAGAAATCATAGCGCCTGCAAGAAGGCATGGACTCTGACAGCAGCACAACTCACAGGACTCATATTTTCTGGAATATGGGAGGTTTTAGATGCCTGTGCTGCATCTTGTATTTTCCTTGCTTTTAATATCAATATTTATTTTACACAGTTTGAAATTGGCCAGCGTTTTCACTGGCCAGGGGGTCAGTAAAGAAACTGAAAATATTGACTCATAAGAAAACAAAGGGACCTGAGAGAATTTTTCCCAAAACAGAATTGCTCCAATCTATTTTATTACTCCTTTCCTCCCTCCCTTTCAACTTGAAACTTATTTCCTTTTCAAAAGGGTAGCTTTAAGCTTGTTCAGTAACTAGCAGATCTATAAATTTTTACTTTGGATTTATTTTTATATAAAGTTATATAAATTCCCTTCCCAAATTGATACCAGTATATCGCTTTGGAGAACTGTAAGATTCACTATGTATTGTGGTAAATACATTTGTATGTCAGTGTTATCAGCCCAATTACTAGGTTCATATGCCATCAGTTACAATTGTTTTAATCACTTTCTCATAAAAAAGAAAAATCCCAACATCCTTTGAAAAGATGAATGTACAGGATGAGATGAGTGAGAACCTAAACTGGTTTCAAATGCTGATCTAAACACTCATTTACATGTTTTCAGCATACAATTTATGATGTCTATATAGAAGCATTCTCATTTCTGTAGCTACCCTGTTTCCCCGAAAATAAGACAGTGTCTTATATTAATTTTTGCTCCCAAAGATGCGCTAGGTCTTATTTTCAGGGGATGTCTTATTTTTCAGAAATGAAAAATGCCTTATTATCGGTGGATGCCTTATTATCGGGGAGGTCTTATTATCGGGGGGATGCCTTATATTACAACGAGAGGCAAAACTGTAAGTAGGCCTTATTTTCGGAGGATGTCTTATTTTCGGGGAAACAGGGTATGCTTTTATTTCTAGGATTTTTCACATATGGGGCTCAATCCCACAATCTCAGTGTGCTGTGAATTCCCAGGAAGTCTCAGGATCAGGCCCCTTGTCTGTAATAATCAGACAATTCTCTGTTCTCTTCAGCTTGTGCAGTCATTTACACTTTGCACTGGTGTAAATATCTATATCAGGTGTAACATAATGGAGATGCAGGCCCAAAATGTTTTCATAAAATCACTCAGAACATACAAACGCAGGCTGTTTCTTATGCAATATTGTCAGGGAATTCAGTTGCATGTCACTTCCCTGTGCCTGTTCTCTCCCCCCCCACCCCCCACCCCCCGGCCCCATTTGTCTTTTCTATTTAGATTGCAGCCTCTTTGGGAGAGAGAGAATGTCTCATATTATGTGTTTGCACAGGACCTAGCACAATGAGGTACTGATTTTCATTGGAGGCTCTTGGTACTATTAACTATTATGATTATAACAGAAATGCATTCCCATTTCTACAGAAAAAATAATTAGGGTATTTTGTATATAATACAGTGTTTCCAAGAAAAAAATGTTGGAAGGAGACATATTTTCCTGTATTTTATCAACTTCTAAATGCTTTCCTTTGTTTTGCTTTGCTTTGCATGGTTTTCTTCCTTTTTAAATTAAGTTCTGTGTGAAGGATGAAAACAGCAAGGGATCATATTAGAACAGGTCAAGTTGAAAAGATCATCAGTACCTCCTAAGTGTATTACATAGCTGTTTCTCTCTGTGGTGTTATTGGGTTGCTATTGCCAGACTGAATTTTTAGCATTTCACCGAAGTAGGCTGCTAGATAAGGTTACCTCAACACAGCAGTTTTGCCTTTTGCTCCCTATCGTCTATAGGAACTACTTTGAATACTGCAACTTGAGGTGCTCAAACAGCAAATGTTTACTTAGCTAGTGAAGTTATTGCAGCACAATGCCAACTCTAAGTCCCTATTGAAAAGAATTACTAACTGTTGTTGTTTGCTGTTTAAATGCTTAGATCAGTGGCTATTATGATTTCACTATTTCTATTACAGAAGTATCTAAAGGCCCCAGCTAAGCACATATGCCATGTCTACACTAGGGATGCTTTACTATACTGGAAAAGTGCTTCTAGTGTTGATGCAGCTTTTACTGGCTTCTGTCTATGCAGCTATGTCAGTCAAGATTCACACCTCTGGCCGGCATAGCTATGCTGGATGAAGTCTATAGTGTAGACATGGTCAGCGTGAGAGACAGCCCCTGCCTTGTAGAGTTTACAAATGTAAATGATCAAGACAGACGAAGGGTGAGAGGTGAAACAGAAGAAGAGTGGGGAGTGACTTACCAAGGTCTCACTGTAGATCAGTGGCAGAGCCAGGACTACAACCCAGCTTTCCTCAGTGCAGGGATCGGTAACCTTTGGCATGCGGCTCACCAGGGTAAGCACACTGGCGGGCTGGGCCGGTTTGTTTATCTGTTGCATCCGCAGGTTTGGCCGATCACGGCTCCCACTGGCCGCAGTTCGCCACTCCATGCTAATGGGGGCTGCGGGAAGCGGCGACCAGCACATCCCTCAGCCCGCGCCGTTTTCCACAGCCCCCATTGGCTTGGGATGGCGAACCACGGCCAGTGGGAGCCGCGATTGGCCAAACCTGTGGATGCGACAGGTAAACAAACCAGCCCGGCCCACCAGGGTACTTACCCTGACGAGCCGCGTGCCAAAGGTTGCCGATCCCTGCCTCAGTGCTTCATCCACTAGATCATGCTGGTCCCCAAACTCTTTTTGCTTGGGTAGCCCCTTAGGGCACATCTACACTGCAGTAAAAGACCTGTGGTATGGCCGAGGCTGGCCCAGGTCAGCTGACTCAGGCGCGTGGGGCTCACACTGTGGGGCTAACAGTTGCAGTGTGGATGTTCAGGTTTGGGCTGGAGCCTGCACGGAGGGTGAGTCTCAGAGCCTGGGGTCCAGCCTGAGCCCAAGCTTCTACAGTGCAATTTTTGCCCTGCAGCCTAAACCCCGCGAGACTGAGGATAGGTCTACACTATGGGGTTAAGTCGACCTAAGTTACGCAATAAGATGAATGACATAGCTGGAATCGACGTAGCTTAGGTCAACTTAGTGCGGTGTCAACTAAAACTCTCCTGTTGACTTACCTTACGCTTCTCATTGTGGTGGAGTTGATAGGAGAGCTATCTGTGATCAATTTAGTGGATCTTTACTAGATTTACTAACTTGACCCCAAGTAGATCAGCTGCCACAGCGTCAATCCCTGGTAAGTATAGACATACCCTGAGGTCAGTTGACTCAGGCTCTGAGACTTGGTGCCTGCAGGTTTTTTATTGCAGTGTAGTGTATCTTCTCATGCCAGGCCAGCTGCTACTCTCTTGGCTTTCCCTCTCCATTTTTGTTTCTGTATCATTGTTTGTTGGGGTTTTTTTTGAGTTTTTGTATTGTTACATTTTTTAAGATTCCTCTCATAGAATATCAGGATTGGAAGGGACCTCAGGAGGTCATCTAGTCTAACCCCCTACTCAAAGCAGGACCAATCCCCAGACATATTTTTGCCCCAGATTCCTAAATGGGCCCCTCAAGGCTTGAACTCACCACCCTGGGTTTAGGAGGCCAATACTCAAACCACTGAGCTATCCCTTCCCATTTTCCTCACTGCCTCATTCCCCTACTCACTGGAAGTCTACACTCCTCTGAGTGGGAGAAGATCCACTGATGCCACCCATGGCATTTTTGAATGCCACAGGCCACAAGTAAAGAGAATGGACTTGCCAAGCTGCCGTCTGAGCCATATCTCCATAAATGGGAGCTACTTCCAAGGCTGGTAACATTTGATGCCATTGCACAAGCAGCGAGAGAATGCAGGTGACTTTCGAGGACCCACCTGTCACTTTATCTTTAGCAGACTACATATGTTTAAAGTGGGAAAAGGATAAATCAGGAGTCATGTATCTCCCCACTCACACTGCCCCTCTCCGAATAAGACACAGCAGTATTTGGGCTGCAAATTCTACAGGGGAATGTTCCAAAATTAAACTCTTCCCAGTCAATTTAACTGTAATTAAAATATCCACCCCCACTCATGGAAACATTTTGATTGAGGTTAGGCATTCTCAAAACCTAGTGTGACAGACACAGTGACTTCCTGCAAAATCCTGGAAAAAAACCTTACTGAATTAAGTTTAAGTACCTTTGGAGTCCATTGTATTCAAAATACAAAGTTTGTGTTAATGTGCAATTCTATGTAACTTCAGTAGGGGAGATGTGACCAGTGTAAACCCTGGGAAGTGTTATGAGGATCAAAGGACTATTTAAAACAATGAGCCAGACAAAAATGAACTTATGGGACAAACAAAGCGAGGTGGGTTTCCCAGAAAATCTCTAGGGGGAGATGTAGGCAAATATACCCTCTCTGGGTACACAAGCTTCTTTTGAAGCTTAGCCCTGAGGAGGAGACCTTTGCTGATTACCTGTTCCCAGGGTCCCAAGGTCAAAGACCCACACTGTATAAATGAAAACAACAAGGAGTCTGGTGGCACCTTAAAGACTAACAGATTTATTTGGGCATAAGCTTTTGTGAGTAAAACCTCACTTCTTCGGATGCATAGAGTGAAAGTTACAGATGCAGGCATTATATACTGACACCTGGAGAGCAGGGAGTTACTTCGCAAGTGGAGAACCAGTGTTGACAGGGCCAATTCAATCAGGGTGGATGTAGTCCACTCCCAATAATAGATGAGGAGATGTCAGTTCCAGGAGAGGAAAAGCTGCTTCTGTAATGAGCCAGCCACTCCCAGTCCCTATTCAAGCCTAGATTAATGGTGTTGAATTTGCAAATGAATTTTAGTTCTGCTGTTTCTCTTTGAAGTCTGTTTTTGAAGTTTTTTTGTTCAATGATAGTGACTTTTAAATCTGTAATAGAATGACCAGGGAGATTGAAGTGTTCACATACTGGCTTATGTATGTTACCATTCCTGATGTCCGATTTGTGTCCATTTATTCTTTTGTGGAGGGACTGTCCGGTTTGGCCAATGTACATGGCAGAGGGGCATTGCTGGCACATGATGGCATATATAACATTAGTAGATGTGCAGGTGAATGAGCCCTTGATGGTGTGGCTGATGTGGTTGGGTCCTCTGATGCTGTTGCCAGAGCAGATATGGGGACAGAGTAGGCAACGAGGTTTGCTACAGGGATAGGTTCCTGGGTTGGTGTTTCTGTGGTGTGGTGTGTAGTTGCTGGTGAGTATTTGCTTCAGGTTGGGGGGTTGTCTGTAAGCGAGGACTGGCCTGCCTCCCAAGGTCTGTGAGAGTGAGGGATCATTTTCCAGGATAGGTTGTAGATCGTGGATAATGCGCTGGAGAGGTTTTAGCTGGGGGCTGTATGTGATGGCCAGTGGTGTTCTGTTATTGTCCTTGTTGGGCCCGTCCTGTAGTAGGTGATTTCTGGGTACCCGTCTTACTCTGTCAATCTGTTTCCTCACTTCCCCAGGTGGGTACTGTAGTTTTACGAATGCTTGATAAAGATCTTGTAGGTGTTTGTCTCTGTCTGAGGGGTTGGAGCAAATTCGGTTGTATCTTAGGGCTGAGGAAGCGTTGTTCTAAGTCAGCCATGAGGAACAACGCTTCCTCAGCTCTCGTCCCCTAGTGCCCCTCCTCTACTTGCGCTACATTGATGACATCATCATCATATGGACCCACGGAAAGGAGGCCCTAGGAGAATTCCACCTGGACTTCAACAATTTCCACCCCACCATCAACCTCAGCCTGGACCAGTCCACACAAGAGATCCACTTCCTGGACACTACAGTACAAATAAGTGATGGTCACATAAACACCACCCTATACCGGAAACCTACTGACCGCTATATGTACCTACATGCCTCCAGCTTCCATCCAAGACACATCACACGATCCATTGTCTACAGCCAAGCCCTAAGATACAACCGAATTTGCTCCAACCCCTCAGACAGAATTGACATCTCCTCATCTATTATTGGGAGTGGACTACATCCACCCTGATTGAATTGGCCCTGTCAACACTGGTTCTCCACTTGCGAAGTAACTCCCTGCTCTCCAGGTGTCAGTATATAATGCCTGCATCTGTAACTTTCACTCTATGCATCCGAAGAAGTGAGGTTTTTACTCACGAAAGCTTATGCCCAAATAAATCTGTTAGTCTTTAAGGTGCCACCAGACTCCTTGTTGTTTTTGTAGATACAGACTAACACGGCTACCCCCTGATACTTGACTGTATAAATGAGTGACTCTGAGTCCTGGGTGTGCTTGTTTTGAACAAAAGCTGTTCTGAACTTGTGACCGCAGAAAAAACCCTTGGTGGGATTTCATGGACTGAATCCTTCCTGAGCCCTTGCTGGAATTGGGATAATTTCTGCTAAGCTTATTAGCATGTGTGTAGGTTTTGTTTATTGTTGTAATACGTTTCCTCTATAATGCCTTCACCTTGAAAATATATGTGTTTGCTCAGAATGGGCTGTGTGGAAACTTTTAATTGAGGGCAATTGTTCTGTGTATAGCCTCTGAGGAGAAAGCAAAGCAGGCCTGCTTAGGTAGCCTGACTTGCTGGGAACTCACTGTAGGCAGGGAACTGTGCAGCTTGGAAAAACCCTTGTCAGGAGGGAGAGAGACACAGGTCTCTTCCCAAGAGAGGTGACGGCTGAGGAGCTGGACCATGGAGGTGAAAACAGGTGCAGTTGCCCTGAACTGTGACACCTATATTTGGGGCCCAAACTGTTTTCCTTTAAGCTTCACAACACCTTTCTGAAGACTGTCGATAAGTAGTAGTATCCTAATTTCCCAGATGGGAAAACTGAGCCACAGAGTTTCAGTGACATGCTCAAGATTTCAGTGAGGCTCCAGTACAGCAAGCTGCTCTGCACAGATAGACCTTGGTAGAACACCTTGCAGATGCTAAGTTAGTGGCAAAGCTGAGAATAGAGCCAAAGCATCGGATTCTGCCTTGTCCTCTAACCACTTTACCAGGTTTCCTCTCTGTGATAGTAGGTGACCACCAACAAGGGTAAAGAGTATCTTTAGAGAATCAAACTCAGGCAGTTTGATCAATGTAGCTGATGTATTTTAGACTTAATTCAGGTCTTTTTATTACTGAAAGTAGCACAAGCATGGCACAGAAATAGGCAAAGGTTTTGAATGAAATATGCCCTCCATGCTCACGTGATAAACTGACTTTTTAAAAAATGTACATCTGCTTAATTAGTTACAAACACCTTTCATTATTAAATAGTTTTTAATTTTCTACTAAGGCTCCCCTTAGGATGCCATCAGGGGCGGATGGGAGTTACTGCTCTCCAAACCATCCAGCTAGCTTCAGTGGACATGTCTCACCTTCTCAGCAGCCTGAAGCAGTGGTAAATGCTATTAAGGTAACACACACTCCCATACAGTATATGCAGAATGTTACGTATGTTGTTTGACATATGTTCCATTGTACTTAGAGCAATATCACTGCAATATCTTTGTATACAACATTATTTTTTGTTTCAATCATGTACTTAAGAGTGTGAGCTCTTTGGGTCAGGGACTATCTCCATTGTGAGCGTACAGTGTCTAACACAATGGGCCCCATTGTGTTCCCATAATAAATGATACATATTTTCTTTTATGACTATGATGAAGGGTGGGACAAGCAATCTTTGGACTTGATGTATTCTCTGCTACAGTATAAGGTGAATAATATGAATATCACAAACATTTTTTTATAAAAATGAAACCAAATTATACAGGGCACATGCATGGTATGGACTTTGTCATGTGATTTCAGAGAGTGTGATATACCTACTATGGAGTGCTGAAAACGATTCACCATAATCTCTTCAGTTCTCATGCTAACTTTGGTCCAGATTGTGAACCTCTTTCTTACTTTGGTGAGCACACAGGAAGTAGTCCTGTTGACTTCTAAGGAATTATGTGAGCAGAGGGCTCACAGTCTGGCCCTTTGTGACTTTAACAGCAGCTACTTCCCTTAATGAAACAAAATGTTACAATGACCTATCAGGAGGTATCTAGCATATCATGAGATTTCACATGTCATCTGTGCAAGTACATGGTCCCACCACTATATATGCATCAGCTATGCAATAGAAATCTTTTCTCCTTTTGGGACAGTTTGGACAATTGTGTTAACTAATTGACAGAGAAAGGCATGACCTAATGGTCTGAGCATAGAATCAGGAACAGTGATAACCTTCTGTGAGGTGTGGGCAAATCATTCTTACACAGCTTACTCATTTGAAAACAGGAATAATACTCACTGTAACTCCTTATCTGCCATACCAGGAAATGATGTAAGGATAAATTAGTTACTTAAGGAGCTCAGTTTTGCACTCCTCACTCAGACAAAAGTGCCAGTGAAGTCTGTGAAGTCATGTGGATGGGTGACATTGAGTTCTCCTACATAAAGCTTGAGTAAACAGCTTTTATGCTGGTTAAATGTGTAGGCGTTGTGGCAGTGAAAGCCATTCCTTCAGCAGAATGTCAGGGTTCGGGCAGTCTATCTCCATCTACTACTCTAGTTTAGGATTAGCCTCCTGCCACCTGCACATAATTGAGGTTCCTGTGGCTGCTCCCCTAGTCTGCCCTGCCACCATCTACACCCAGTCTGCTTGTGGGCAGTATACATCCCAGCCCTGTAGTATCCAGGGGTGGGGAAGCCATTCAGTTTCCTCTGTGCTTGAGAAGTGCATGTTTCAGCAGCACCAAAGGTCTTGTGTGTGCCCTCCACAGATGGGTGAATTTCACCTGCTGTCATTATGGAAAACAAAGCTGCACAAAACAACTTAGCCTAGAGATCATGTGGATTTACAAAATAAGATTATTGTAGTTATCTTTGTATAGCCTCTGACAAATCGCTTTGATTGGAACAGTTATCAACATGCTTTTGATAGTGTCTGATAGCTAGTTGGTGTAAGTGGATGTGTTTACAGTGGTAAAGTACTCATTAGGGTTATTAAAATGGTTAGATGTATATAAAATTTAGTTTTCTGTGATGTGATGCCCCTGCTTTTATCCTGATAGGAATTGTATTAGCAGGCAGAAATAGAGAGGAATGATGCTACGCATTTCCCTGTGTGTGCTAAATTTTATCCAGTTAAATAAAATTTCTTCCTTTCAGCCAGACTGAAAAATGTACATGAGTCCTGATCCCTTGAACAGAGGTGGTCACAAACAACACACAAGGCAACTCCCTCCACTGCCCTGTCTCCAAGAGTCAGCTCACTTGGACCTCTGTCTCTCTTGGGCCTGGTCTGTACTGGAAAGTTACCGGTATAACTGTTTCGGTTAGAGGTGGTACAAGCCCTAGTATGAACACAGTTATACTAGCATACAGGTGCCTTTTCCTGGTAGAGCTTATTCCCTTTCTATATAGGAATAGCTATGCCAGTAGAAGGCCCCTTTATACCAACAACACTCTGTCTACAGTAATGGGATTGTTCCACTTTAACTACACTGGTATCTATAAACTGGGGAAGAATTGTACATAGATAAGCCTGGGACTCTCCTGGAATCTCTGTACTTAAACGCAGTCCCTTGTTGCTGCCTCAGCCCCTGTGCAAGGCCTTGTCTACATTAGAAATTTTTACTGATTTTTTTTTTAAACTACACTAGTCTAGTTGAATCAGTAAAAACTGCTATAACTGCATTACAATAACAGTATAAAAATGCTTATTCTGGTGTAGCTTATTCCAATACAGGAAAGGGAATAAGCAATACCAGTATTAATCCTTTTTGATCAATATAACTTTGTGTGTGTGTGTGTGTGTGTGTACGTGCATACACTGGTATAATTATTTGATTAAAAAATCACCCCCTCTCCCCACTTGACATGGTTATGCTAGTAAAACTTCTGCAGGAATGTCTGCACTAAGGAAAGTTAAGGTGAATCAGCTAAATGCGTGAAGTCAGTGTAAGCACATTAAACCCCTGTGTGGATGATGTCACTCAGGAGTAAAGTGGTCTTAATTTGCTGTAACTGAATCCTTTACTCCTGAGTGAGAGCATCCACATGGGGGGTAATGTACTTTAATTTGTGCATGCTGACGTCATATCTTTAGTTGGTTTACAAGTCCTAACAGTAGACCAGGCCTAAGGCTCCTGACTTAGGATCACTGAGGTATGTCTACACAGGGATAAAAGATCTGTGGCATGGCAGGAGCTAGCCTGGGTCAGCTGATTTGCGCTTGTGGAGCTTGGGCTGTTGGGGCTCAAAATCTCTGTGTAGACATTCAGGCTTGGGCTGGAGCCCAAGCTGTGGGACCCTCCACCAACACAGGGTCCCAAAGTTTGGGCTGCAGTCCGAGCCTGAACATCTAAGTTGCAATTTTTCAGCCTTACAGCATGAGCTCTGGGAGTTCGAGCCAGCTGACCCAGGCCAGCCGTGGGTTTTTTATCCCTATGTAGACATACCCACAGTGTAAAGTGAAGTTGGCCACTGTGCAGATGCTCCACAACATAAAGGAATTTTGGAAAATTTTACTTTCCATCCAGGAGTAACTTAACCCCCACAAACCCTTTAATAACTGTCTAGATAGGGCAAATTATATCCTTAGTGTTTGTACCTCAGTGACTCAGAACAAAGAAGAGAGTAGCACCTTTCACCATCACCACATATATAGTTAGCAAAAATAAAATAAATTAGAACTTTGTTTTCCTCAAAACTGAAGTCTCTTAAACATTAAGTTGATTTTAAATACAATTCTCCGGAGCACACAAAAAGTCAGCTCCTATGTGGTGTATCTCAGAAAGGTGCCCCCAAAAATTTCAGTTTAGTAAAGCACTTGAGCACATGCTTAAATTAAGCATGTGTTTAAATTCCATGGACTTCAAAGTTGAGTGTGTGTGTGTAAGTGCTCTCCTGAATCAGAATCCTCGCCTGAATCCAAATCCCAAGGACATAGTCCAAAGCACATTGATGTCAATGGGCCCATCGTTTTTGTACGTATTTACAGGAAGAAAATGACTAATTAGCCAGTAAAATGGAAAGCATAGGTACCACTCTTGCTTGTGACAAGTAGAACATTTGCACTAAGTCCTCAGTCCTAAATGGGAAGAGGTTAACTTTTAGGAACTGGTATTAATTTAAATTAAATTAAATTGAGTGAATGGCATGGATTTTTTTTATTTGAATCTAATCCATTGAGTGTTTGTACATATGAAATAACTGTGGGTGAACATTTCATATGGAATCACAGGCTTTTATGTTATGGCCAGAATTGTTTTATCACCCCAAAGCCATATTTCCATGTAGAGATACAGTAGAACCTCAGAGTTACGGACACCTTGGGAATGGGGGTTGTCCGTAACTCTGAAATTATAGTAACTCTGAAAAAGACGTGATGGACTTCAGACATGGGGGAATTGGGGCTGCACCACAGCGTTGGGGGGGGGGGGGGTCAGGACTCCCAGCAGGGTGTGTGTGTTGCAGTTTCTGACCTTAGGGGCCACCAAGGCTTCCAGCAGGGGGCTCAGGGCTTCTGCCCCCCTGGAGCACCAGGGCTCAGGGCTTTAGACCTGGGGGGAGCGCTGGGACTTGGGTTTCAGCTTAGCCCCACAGCTTAGCTCCTGGTTTCAGCCTCGCGGGGAGCGTTGTGGCTCAGGGCTTCAGCCCTGAAGCTCCGTTTCTGGTTTCTGCCCTGTGGGAAGTGCCAGACCGCTCCTGGTTTCAGCAGGGGGGGTGGTGCCAGGCAGAGGCGCTGACTTTCTGTGTTCCTGGGGGGTGCTCAACCACCACTCCACCCCAGGCCCTGCCCCCACTACACCCTTCCCCCAAACCCCCAACTCTGCCACACCATTTCCCGTCTTGCCTCTCCCTGCCCCCGCTCTGCCCTTACCCCCATTCTGCCCCTTCCTGCCTCCACTCCTCCCTCTCATCCCCAACACCTCTTGTACACTACTGAACAGCTGACCGCGGTGGGTGGGGGGCACTGGGAGAGAGGGAGAGGAGCTGATTGGTGGGGCCTGCCAATGGGCTGAGCACCAACTATTTTTTTTCCATGGATGCTCCAGCCCTGGAGCCTATAGGACCAGGGATTGGGGCTTCAGCTTTGCAGCTCTGTTCCTGGCTTCAGCTGGGGCAGGGCACTGGGGCTTGGGCTTCAGCCCAGCAGCTCCACTCCTGGTTTCAGCAGGAGGGAGTGGGGGGGATAGGGGCTTTAGCTACAGGGTGAGCGCTGGGGCTGAAACCAGCATTCCCCTCGTAGTTCAAGCCCCAGCACCCCTGGGGCTGAAATCGGGAGCAGAGCTGTGGGGCTGAAGCGCCAAGCCCTGGCACTCCCTGCAGAGCTGAAGCCAGGAATGGAGCCGTGGTGCTCTCGAGGATCAGAAGCCCTGAGCCCCGCCCCCACCTGGAGCCCGACCGCCCCTCCCCACCTTGCAGCTGCAGCCCCAACCCTCCAGTGGCTGAGGACCAGAGCCTCGGGTCTAATGCCCTGAGGCAGTACAGTATTTGCTTTCTTCTTCTTTTTTCTATGTGCTACTGTCTGATTGATGACTTCCAGTTTCACAGGGTGTCTGGTTGATTGGTAAGTCCCTAACTCTGGTGTTCATATCCTTTAGGTTCTACAGTATACATGTTCCATGTAGGTTATAGTACTGATGTAAGGTACAGCCCTTTTCATAGCTTAAGGCCAAAAGAGACCATTCTGGTCATCTGTTCTGACCTCCTGCATAACAGAGGCAATAGAACCTCACCCAGTAATTTCTGCATCAAGTTTTTAAATCTTGTCCAATTTCATTGTATACTGGAGGAAATTGTGTGCTGACTACATACTCTGATCTGCTTCATTACACTTAAATCTATTATCCAATTACACATGCATATTCTTACACTGAAAAGGCCTTTTTAGAGGTTAAATTTCTTAATGTTCTTTTTGTAGTTGAAGAACAAATTCCATTTGTAAAATAAAATTTACTCTTTTTTTAACATACCCAGGACTTGGAAGCTCAGGAAAATATAGATCGGCAGCATGGTAAAGAATATGATCATGACCTTAGTGAGACAGAAAAAGCTATAGTCAGAGAAATGTGCAATGTAAGTTTAATGTGCTTAATTTTGTATTCTGTACTGAAACCTGAAACAATATTTGTACCAAGGTTATCAATATTTAAAAATTGCAGACAATGTGCCTTTAAAGTTTTCATATAAAAATGAAGCCAATTACACTCTGATTTTTCAATAATATAATTTACTGAATTTTTATGAACTAAATAATCATTACACTTTGGTCAGCATATTTTGTTATTAATATATAAATATATCTCTATAAAGAGAGAAAGTGGTCCAGTGGATAAGACACTAGAATGGGACTCAGGAGACCTGGGTTTTATTCTCAGCTTTGTCATCAAGACTAGGATGTTAAAAGATGGCTAATCTCTGTGTGACATTGGGCAGGTATATTAACATCTTGGTGCCTCCATTTCATCATCTATAAATTCTAGTGATAATTACCCACCTGTACACGGAGCTTTGTGATTTATGGATAAAAAGTATTTTCTAAATGATAAATATTGTTATAGTAATCCATAAAACTTCCCAATAGTTATGTAATTTCATGTCTGAAATGTTCATGTATTATATCTGACACAACCATTTCTTCCCAATGCACTTATGTTTTGAGTTTTAAATTTAACATGTTTGTTTAAAAATACTTTTTTCTTTCTTTTTTTTCCATCTGCTCAGCACGGAAAAGCTAAATGTTTTTACTCCATTATTAGATATGTTCTTTAAACTTTTTAAATGTTTGTTTCTCCTTGGTTTCAGAGTAGCAGCCATGCTACCAATATGATATATGCCATCATGTGCCAGCAATGCCCCTCTGCCATGTACATTGGCCAAACCGGACAGTCTCTACGTAAAAGAATAAATGGACACAAATCAGACGTCAAGAATTATAACATTCAAAAACCAGTTAGAGAACATTTCAATCTCCCTGGCCCCTCGATTACAGACCTAAAAGTCACAATATTACAAGAAAAAAACTTCAAAAACAGACTCCAATGAGAGACTGCTGAATTAGAATTAATTTGCAAATTGGACACCATTATATTAGGCTTGAATAAAGACTGGGAGTGGCTGGGCCATTATACAAACTAAAACTATTTCCCCATGCTTCCCCACAGTTCCTCACATCTTCTTGTCAATTTCTGGAAATGGGCCATTTTCATTACCACTACAAACAGTTCTTTTTCTCTCCTGCTGATAATAGCTCACCTTAACTGATCACTCTACTTATATGGTAACTGATCACTCTCCTTGTATGGTAACACCCATTGTTTCATGATCTCTGTGTATATATATATCTTCCTACTGTATTTTCCACTGCATGCATCCAATGAAGTGGGCTGTAGCCCACGAAAGCTTATGCTCAAATAAATTTGTTAGTCTCTAAGGTGCCACAAGTACTCCTGTTTCTCCTTGGGTTATCCATGTGTATTCAGATGAAAAGCAAACCTTTGATTAGCTAATTATTCTTTTGTTTTAATTCTCACTGTAGTTTCCTAGGGCTTACAGAATCATTACTTTGCTCCTGTTTTTGTTTTGTTTTTTTAGGTGAAATGTTTGTCATGTGATCATTTTGCCTCTGTATTCTGGGTCAGGGTTTTCAATAGTCACTGCTGATTTTTTGGGGTACCTTAATTTTTGGGTGTTCAGTTTGGGCCATCTTAAAAGGACCTGATTTTCAGAGGGTAGGTGGGCACTCTAACTGTTGAGACCCCAAAGTCACTGGTCAAGTCTGAAAATTTTGGTTTTGTTTTTAAAATTTTTATCTACTATGTGGTTTTTCAGTTTATAAAATGTCTGCATCACAGAATATGAAGGCCTTGTAATGTTTTCAGCACACTTTCCATCCCTAAGGATTCCCCTAACTTACACTAAGGGGCACATTCTCCCCTCAGGATGCATGTGTATTCCACACTAATGATGGAAATTATGCCAGTTCCTCAAGAGGAAAAGACACCATTTCTAACGCATCCTCCTTTTATTCACATTGGGTGTCTACATAACTTTTAAATAGGCCTTTTACTTTGCTTTTGTACAGTGCTTAGTACAGTGAAATGTGTGGTTTTGATTGGAGCCTCTAGCCACTGTCTTATCACAAGTAACAGTCATAGGTACATTTGGAGTTATTCTCTCATATTAGCTACTGTGAGCTGGCTTTCAAAAGCATGAGAACTTCCGCCCAGCTTGCTGCACCGTAAATCTGCGGTGCTCCAGCGTGCTGCACACTAACTGTCCAGGTGGACCCTGCTATACTGCTCACAAAGTTCCCTAGTGCTTATTGACATACTACTGTTTGTATCAAGAGTACATCAGGGCGCACTAGGAAACTTCTAGCGTGCCACAGCAGCGTCCACTTTGCTATTTGGTGCCTGCCTTGCTAGAGCACTGTAGAGTTACTGTGTAGCAAGCTGGGGCATATCTGCTTGTTTAGACATGCCCACACAAATGAGGTTCCACATACAATTACTTGATTGAGGGCAAATGTGCCTTTGTGGGTATTTGCAGCCACTCCTGAGATGTTTGGCCCACATTATTCTGTCTTCAGAAAGGTGCCAGTGAAAATTCTAACTAGTACCAAAGTCAATATGCTGGAGTAGCTTCAAGGCCCGTATATAGGTTGCTTTCCACACGTAAGCAAAGATGGCTGCTGATGGTGATGAGAGATCCCATGTGGTTGGCCGATTCAGATTCTGATATTAACCCCCATGCACCTGATGAAAAGGGTTTTGAACAAGGATCTATCACCTCTCAGGTGAGGGCTCCAAACCACTGAGCTATGGGATAGTCTGATGTGAGTCTCCCTCAATCTTGCCTGTTGAAGCTGTTCCACTTTGCTAAATAATTGAAGTCACTGGGCTGGAGACAGCGTGAGAATGGCTCTATAGCCTGGTGGATAGGGCACTCACCTGGGATCCAGTCCCTCTGCTCCAATGACGCTCTGGAAAAATAAAGAGGAACTGGGCATCTTTCACTTCCTAACCACTGGGCTAAAAGTTATGAGGGAACTGCTTCTTAATCCTTACAATTGCTAGGTGACTAGGGAACTTTTACAGCAAAAAGTTTGGTGCCAACTAAGTTTGAGGGTTAGGGGGCAGCTGAGTGGGGATTTTGTGAATCCCAGTGGCACCTAAATCTGGGACTTTGGGACCTAAAGTGCTAGCTAAGTGCCTAAGTCCCAGATTTAGGCACCACTGTGATTCACAACCTCCCACTCACCTACCGCCTAACCCTGCAGGCGCCTAAGTTTTTGCAGTAAAAGTCACCTATGTTTCTGCCTCTCAGCATGTGCACTGCTGCCTCACTCTAGAGGCATCGGGACACTTAAGTCCCTTTGTGAAACTAGCCTATAGGTGTCAATTACTGTGCTAGAGGTATGATGCTGATCTCTGGTTATCGACATTTTTCTATGATCTTTACTGTTACTGTTTTGTTAGGAACAGCCTTTTTTGTTCATTCCACCCATCTCCTTCAAATCAGACATGGGCTCAGGCGACAATGTGGGACCAACTTGGAACATAAAATTCAGAGGGTGTTGGGCTCTGGAATCTTGGTTTGGGCCCATCCAACTGGTCCAAAGCCAAATCTCTTCACAGCCCTGTGCTTGAATTTGTACTCCCATATTTCATCTTTATTTCTGACCCTGTCTTGCTTCTATTTCTCTTTCTAATAACCAGTCTTGTCCAATGATCCATTTCTTGCTTCTTGGTGGCCCACAGAGAGATGCAAAGTCACGTGTTGCTAACTGTTCTTGTTTCCTGTTTGTAAACTTCATTAAAAGCCAACTAAGAATACACTAAATGCTTTCCTAATATTACCTTTCTGTGCTAAGAATTGTTGTAGTTGTGGCATGTATTTAATACAATCATGAATGGGAACAGAGGTGAGGACAAGGAGCAAATCTGTTCACATGTAGTCCACACTATGAAAAATCTTGAACATTCTCATTCACGTATGACCCTGATCCAGCAAAGGCACTGGAGCATGTGCTTAACTTTAAGTATAAGACCACATCCGTTTATTTCAGTGGGACTACTCATGTTCTTAAAGCTAAGCACTTGCTTAAACTCTTTTCTGCATTGGGGCCTGTGTGCCTGAAATTGACTTTGATGGGAGTTTTGCCTAATAAACAATTGCATAAAGATTTCCAAACATGACCCTTGTTTTCAGACATTGCTCCTGAACAGACTTCTAGTTAACAGATGGGCAAAAATGAATATACTGTATTTCATTCCAAATTTATTTTTCCTTCTTACTGTGTCTCTCTGCCTCTATTTCTGTCTATGCTGCATTGTGTGTGTGTGTGTATATAATGCATACAGATACACAAATCCACTTTTGGTTGGATGATATAGCTGACATATCTTTCTATCACTTGCCTTTAGGTTGTATGGCGGAAGCTTGGAGATGCTGCAGGTTCATGTCCTGGAATTAGACAACATTTGTCAGGAAATCAGTATAAAGGACCTATGTAAAAGGACCTGAGTGTCACCTCTCTCAGAAGATAGAATTTAAATGGCCAGTGACGGATAGAGGGAACTTATTCTATCCACAGTAACTTCTCAGCCGACAACAGGATGTCTACATGAAGTATACATGACTTCTTTGAAACAGTGGTGAAGTGATTAAAAAAAAAGTGGATAAACTGACCTAAACTCAATACTCTCCAACTGAAAAGTGGGTAAACTCTGTTTACTCTTGACTACACTACTGCTTTGAAAATTGGCACAGCTTCTTCATAAAAGTCTTTCAGACAACAGTTATGTACCCTAGACTTCTTGCACTGTCATTTCAGTATACTATATAGTTAAACTCTGCCTCTTAGCCATGGCATTGTCATTCAAAAATACACACTCAGAATGAAAAGATCTGAATGCTTCTTATTTAAAACCTAATTGGTATTTTTCAGGAGATACACAAACATGATTTTTTTTAAAGATTGTTACGGTGAACCTTCATTGAGTCTGAATGAATTTTCCATTGGGTTTAGCAGGAATTTTTCACCAGAGTGGAGAGACACCAAAAAACTGTACCTTCAGTCATCACAGTTACAAGAAAGTCAGTTACTTGGTAGCTCACACTTCAGTCTACAGTATTAGTTAATGGTGCTTAGGCAATTTGCAGCTGAAATTTTTTTTTTTTTAGAATACTTGCATTTTGAGGTGCTAAAAAGACCATAAAATCTCCTAACCAGCCAGTAGTGTAGCAAAAACTACAGTAAATGTAGTAAAACACAATTTCTTTCTAAATGAAAGTGAAGATAGACTTTTTTCATTCTCTTTGGTGCACGCCTCCTGGAGACATACATGATGGGCACCATCCCGTGAATAGAACATTGAGGTAACAATATTTAAGACCTCAAACCAAAACCACCATCAGAGTTCTTTTCTGAGAGCATTTTCCAATTGCCAATGCTAATTTCTACCACTTAGTTTAGAGACATGCTGTTTTATTTAGCAAAAATATGAATCTAAAAGATTGCACTGCTTTTATGAAAAGCTTTCCTTGCCTACTGTAGTGTTCTTTCAAAGAAAACTTTTATTCTTCTCAAAGCATGTCTTTAATTTATTCTGAGGCTAAAAGCTCTTGTTCAGATTGCCTGAGTTTTGACCAGGAGGTGCCCTAGATGTGCTTAGTTTAATTTTTTTCTACGTGTATAACATTAGATTGTGTGTATTGAAATGCTGTGATAGGTATTTCTTGTATATTTAAATGCAACAATACTTTCTTGTATGAATGTGCGACAGGCTTGTGACTGAATGCTGTTGCTTAACTTTTTACCATAGCTGAGCATCAAAAAATAGGAATGCAACAATTCCCAGGTTTTGGGTTTGTTCTTGATTACTAAAATTTGATTCAAAGGTGATATTCTCTGTTTTTTGTGGGCTTGCTATATGTTGTATTACTGGTTTGTTGGTAGTGGAATGTAGTTGGGCTGCTGTGCAACCTTTTTTATATGGTACTGTAAAATCAGCTTCCTGTCTTCAGAAAACTGTTATGGATTAATTTGTGGCAGTAATTATATCCGTTCTGTCATTTTATTTGGTACCATTCAACATAGTTGTAAGGCCTCCAATCCTGCATTCCTTTCTCAGGCACAACTCTTGTTGATTCCTTTTCCTTGAGTGAGGACTGCAGAATCTGGCTTTTAATTTGGAAACATGGCATTTTTTAAATTATTATATATAAAAATGCTTCTTACATTTCCATATTTTTCTCTCAAGCAGTTTTATCATTAAACTTAAATTGTTGTATTCCTATAATATGTGGGGAGGGGGAACTAAAACAGTAGTATTTACCTGCAGGGGCTAATTCAAGAGACACTGGTCTTTTGACATTACACTTGTGTAAATTTTGATACTGTATTAAAACTATTTTTTTACAGTTCTGCATACAATTGGGTATCAAGTATCTGTGTTCATCTTAGCAATGGTAATAAATTATTTAATCCCATAGTTGTTTGCTTTCTTTTAATGATGCATTTCATGAGATATGTAAACCAGATGCCAAAAGCAAATTCTGTTCACTGAGAGATCTATTCTAGATACTTCTTGTATAGTAGTTACATTAGCTAGCTCTATCTCCCACGACAGTCAGTGGAAGAACTGGATGCTCAAAAATAGAAATTCCGGCCCCTTAACTTGTCTTGTCTACTCCCTACTGCTTAGGTTCTGCTGCTTAAATACACTGTCCCAGATCCTACTGTGTGGTGGTGTTGGTTTATGTCAGATAGCTGGCACAGAACAATTTATCATTCTGATATAGCTGGGCATGGGAGGATCATCTCAGTGTAGGGAGAATTACTTGTGATGGAGAGCCAACATGGTGGCTTTTACTCCATCCACTCCTTCCTGCTGGTGGCATATGGAGAGCAGCCATGAGAAATAGAGACTAGCCAAGGATTCTGTATGGGATGGTGAGCCCAGTCTGCCCTGTTGGTCCATGGGTTCCACTGGCAAATGGCTTAATTTAAAGCAGCCTTGTTGTGCATGAGTTCAGATTGGTATACAGCTGGTCCAGAATGAAAGAAGCCCAGGGTTACTATTCCAGGAGTCTTTGGCTATAACTGAGGATTGAAATCAGTATCTTTGGGCAAATGTCCTGTGAGATTGTCCTAGTGCTTCTGAATAGGCATTGGTTTTTTTGTTAAACAGTCACTTCCTATTGAGAAAAGAAAATTACTGTAGCTAAATCCTTTTTCATTGTAATAAGCATGCACTCAGAAATCTTTCTGAACAGAAAGAAAAATACTTCATAGATTTGCCCTGGATTTTAGGTTCTTTATTGCTCATTACTATCTTTTGGCTATTGCCCTAAATCCCATAATATACATTGGTCAACAAAGAAGAAAATTAGGATAAAAATAGCACAATTCAGAATGTAAAACTATATATATATCGGCTTCAGCTTCTTCCCTTTATGAAAGGACTTATCAGGGTAGCCATCTTCCATCTGCATATCTGTGCTGAGGTCCAGAAGGAGCAACATCTTACTACTTGTGTGTAGTGAAACTAATAGAATTTTAAGAACAGTCATTCTATCCTAATCTCTAATCTGAGAGACGTTAACATATATTTTGGGAATCATTTAGCCTTTAACTGTGCTTCACTATGTAAAAAATGGCCTAACTGAAGTAATATTCTGCTTATATGTACTCAGTGTCCTATCTGCTGACTTCAGTGCCAAAAGGAGTTTTTGCTGGTTTTTACTCCTATTACCACTTCAGGGTCAAGTGCAAGTTCTGGTCTTTCGTGTTAGAAAACAATGCTATTGATAGTAAAGTTCCAACAGTTGCACCTCATACTAATTATTTATTATTAAAACAAGTCAGAGAGGTAAAGTGACTTGTCCAAGGTCACCAAGCAGTGAGTGGCAGAGTCAGAAATAGAGTAGGGGAAGATCCATGCCATTCTCCTACTGTGGCTAATCTCTCTCTACTTCCCTCCATCATGTCTTTTAAAGGACACTCTTCGGGGGGTGAGAGTGGGAATGCTTCAGTTTCTTGATGATTTGTTTGTGTCCTGGAAGCATCATGATATGACTGCCACTTTCACAAAGGGAAGAGACTGAATGAATCGCAGTGGCCCACCAAGCACTGGGTTCAATTAAACATAAGCTCAGAGATGGAAATACTTAAGGAATCAGTTTTGTTAATCACTGTGCCTGCCTAGCTGCCATTCATTGGGAGTTATCCAGGCACATTCATGGCTGCCATACTCCTCTGAAAGTTGGCCTTACTTTTGCAAGTTTCTCTCAGCATGGGGCTGACTTTAAAAAAAGCACATGGGCACATCCCTGTAGTGGGGCAACTGCCCCACTCCGATAAGCAGGGGTTAAAAGCAGCCAACCTAGCTGGAGGGAAAAGGGCTAGCTGCCTGAGAGGAAGGTACCTGAACTGGAGCAGTGCTGGGGAATAGGGAAAAGGAGCTGGGGAGCACCAGCCTGGTAAAACCGCAGGCTGCAGGCCTTGGTGAAGGCCTACAAAAGGTACTGGGGCTGCAGAGGGGCAGCCCGAGAATAGGCAAAGGCAGTAGGTCCTAACCCCTTGCCAAGGATGAGTGGCCATTACAGACTGCAGTCTGCCCCTGTGAGCGGGGGCTAGATGATAATTGGCAGTAGCCACTGAGGCAAGGTGAGTTTAGAGGGTTGGGGGTTCCCCTGGGAGGGGAGGCCCAGATTGTGGATTACTGCTGGGGGGCAGAACCCTGAAGGTAAGGGGCATTGGGGGGCCAAGAGGGACATGGGGGTCAGCGGCAGGTGAGACACCGGCCTGCAGAGGGCACTCTGGACTGGACAAGAACTAATTCGCAGGACGACCAGCAGGAGGCGCCGTGCCGGTGAGTCTCGCTTCTCTACAATCCCATAAACTCCAATATGTTCTGTAAACAGAGAAACAAAAGAATAAAGTTTCATATAATTTAACAGAAATAAAAATATTTTTGTAAATTTTTAAAGGGAAATTCACTGAAAACAGACTCTGCCTGAAGTTGGAAAATCTTACCTGAGCCGTCCTCACTTTGGTGAGCTGTTTCCTGCCCTGCAGTGGGACTACTTGGGTGCTTGAAAACTATGTGCAAAAAGAAAGGTTTGCAGGATCAAATCAGATTCACTTTGTACATTTAAATATCCCCTGGTGCCTGAGAGCTAAGTGGCTAGAGACAATGGCCTTCCTCTTATCCTACAGAGTGCACTGAGATTGCATGGTAGGAAGATAACAATCTGTTCCTGCCATGCCATAAACCCAGCATGAGTGGAAAGCTAGTGGATTTATGGGCCTAGATAAAGAGCCAAGTAGTGACCCTCATGCGACAGGTTGGGTCACAGAGACCCCCTGGGGACTGCCACTTGATGTGCTGAGACTAGCTCTGAGCCCATTTTCCCTGCCAGCTTGGGACTTTGGAACCTCGTTGAGCCAGACATGCCAGTCTTCTCCAACACAGACTCAGGGGTCTGAACTACATCCCCCCAAAACTGCAGACTTAATTGAAAATGGCTTAGAAAGTGCTCCTGTCTCTAGTACCCAGATACCCAGTTCCCAATGGGATCCAAACCCCAAATAAATCCATTTTACTCTGTATAAACCTTATACAGGGTAAACTCATAAATTGTCCACCTTCTATAACACTGAAAGAGAGAGATGAACAGCTGTTTTCTCCCCTAGGAATTAATTACTTACTTTGGGTCAATTAATAAGCAAAAGTGATTTTATTAAATATAAAAAGTAGGATTTAAGTGGTTCCAAGTAATAACAGACAGAACAAAGTAAGTTACCAAGCAAAATAAAATAAAACACTCAAGTCTAAGCCTAATACAGTAGGAAACTGAATACAGATAAAATCTCACCCTCAGAGATATTCCAATAATCTTCTTTCACAGACTGGACTCCTTCCTAGTATGGGCCCAATCCTTTCCCCGATACAGTTCTTGTTAGCTCAGGTGGTAGCTAGGGGATTTCTCATGACTGCCACCCCCTTTGTTCTGTTCCACCCCCTTTTATAGTTTTGACACAAAGCAGGAATCTTTTGTCTCTCTGGGTCTCCACTCCTCTTTCTAAATGGAAAAGCACGAGGTTTAAGATGGATTCCAGTACTAGATGACATGGTCACATATCCTGTGAGATCCCAAGCCTTTATTCTTCCCGGCCTGACTCACAGGAAGACTTGCAAGTAAACAGAACACTCTACAGTCAATTGTCCTGGTTAATGGTGTTAGCCCAAAACAGTTTAACTATGGTCTACACAGATCAGAAGATGGGCTGTCTGCAGATCCCACCCCCTCCCGCATCTATCATTGTGTGATTTATTAAGCCAGAGGCAGAATAAGATGTAACACACAAATATTTATTATGCCATTAGTCAGTAAACTAGACAAGGACTCCTTTCAGACAATAAACAACATAAGCAAGACACACTCAGTTGTTAACAGTTACCAGAGCATGAAGCTTAGAGCCCTTAAACCCCCTTAACCTATGGATGTAAAACAGGGGAAAACCACAATGGGTATTACAATACCATATCCTGAAGACAGGGACACAATGACAAAAACTCAGGATACCAACAGGGATAGTGGTGAAAATCAGGGGTGCTGGACACCAAACAGGAACTCAGGAACTGGGTATTCTTATCCCTCTGGACAGGTCCTCTGGGTAGGTCTTCTCCCTCTTTGGGCAAATCCAAGATGGACATTACATAAAACAGGTCAGAAACAGATTTTACCCAACAATGGGAGCCATCAAGATTCCAAACCATCATTAATGGCCCACACTTTGCATAATTACAATAGGACCTCAGTTATATTTCATATTTCCTGTTTCAGATACAAGAATGATACATTTCTACAAATAGGATGACCACCCTCAGTAGATTATAAACTTTGTAATGATACCTTACAAGAGACCTTTTGCATGAAGCATATTCCAGTTACATTATATTCACTCTCATTAGCATATTTTCGTAAAATCATATGGAGTGCAACGTCACACCTCAGATCCAGCCAGTGTTCTCTTTGCTGTTTTCTAGTTGCCTGAGTAGCCTGACAAAAGAATGATGAATGAGCCATTGGTGTGTCGGATGCTTGTTTGCCCTCAGGGTCTCAGCATGTGAAATTGTCTTTTTGTATATGACTATTCAGTGACTAACACAGTGACAATATGTTCCCAGGATACGCTGGTGGCTGGGCCGAAATAAAAAAGGACTCCACATTCCCAGGCAATGAGATGAAAAGCAGGAATCCTTTCAGATCTTTCTGCAAGTTGAGTCAGTCCCAAGTTACCAACTGATTTGACCAATCATGGTCACCTACATCCCTTCATCACTATGGACAGGCAGGCCAAGAGTAGGCAATTGCCTCCCCTTCATTCTTTAACAACAAAATCCCCTGCCTGGAAGCAAGGAGTTAGTTGCCTTTATATTCATCTACAATCATTTCCTAGCACCCTGGTTCTCAATAGCGTTCTGCCTCTGCCTACCCGAAGCCATCCTGCTCTTCTCGCCCGAGAACTCGCCGTTCTGCCTTTGCTCCAACCAGGTGAAAGTGTGGCTGCACTGGACCGCGCAGACGCTAGTGATTGTGGCTGCCACGCTGGGCCTGGCCTTCATCATCTCCAGCAAGAATCAGAGCGAGCGAGCTCCCACACTTGGTTTCCTGGCATAGCCTGCTGGGAGTCCTGACTCTGGCTGCCACCTGCGGGCAGGCTCTATGCGGACTTAGCCTGCGCTTCCCCCAGCTGCTGAGGATCTCCTTTGTGGCACGGCTGAGGCTGTACCATGTCACATGTGGCCTGGTTGTGTGTCTGCTGGCCACCTTCACCGTAGTCCTCGGGATTTGC
Organism: Trachemys scripta elegans; assembly: GCF_013100865.1. Taxonomy (NCBI): domain Eukaryota; kingdom Metazoa; phylum Chordata; order Testudines; family Emydidae; genus Trachemys; species Trachemys scripta. The sequence goes on along the minus strand of NC_048300.1, from coordinate 23,979,286 downwards.
TCTGACTGGTTCCAGGCACAGATCAAAGGGGTAGCTTGGTATTCCTGCCTGGCACTGGCCTTCTACCCTGCCCTGGTGATCATGAACCAGACCACGGGCGTTCACCTACCAAAGAAAAAGGTGCGTGTCTGAACTCCGGCATCCCCTTCTCCTTGTGCCTCTTCCCACCCCAGGTCTGAGCTCCCACCTGCCCATCCCCTTCTCTTCTCCTCCCTACCGTCGTCCCCCCATCCCCCGGGTCTGAATTCCGGCCTGCCCATCCCCCTCTCTCCCATCCCACCCCCCTGGGTCTGAGCTCCTGCCTGCCCTTCTGCCTTGGTTCCACAATGCACGGGTGCATTATGGCTAGTCCTTTCGCTCCCTGTACTAATGAGCATTTCCCCTTGTGTTTTTAGTAGAGCTGCTCTGTGGGCGTAGGTCCTGAGCTGGCGGATCACAGCTAAGATAGACACTTAATGTATTTTTGTTCAGGTTTTGGACCCAGGGCTCGATTTCAAGCTCCTGGCTCACACTGGAGTCCCTGCCCCTTAGCACTGCAGCTCAGCTGGTCCTGCCCCTGGATGAGTTCCTTTGCTTTTGGGTGCAAAGCCCTGGCCCATCTTTGCAGGCAGAACTCCACTGGCCATCTCTGCTTGTCGTTCAACCCCTGGGGCTGCTGGGATTGTAAATGAGGCAGACGAGTGCCTGGGTGCAATAGGTCCCAGGTTCTCTTCAAACTGGATTAATTATTGTTCCTAATGTTACTCTGGGCTCCCTGTTGCCCTCTCCCCCTGTGATGCCCCCCAGCCCCCTCCCATGCAGGCCCTCACAGAGCCCCAGGCTTTTCCTAGGCAGGAGGGTTGGATTTTGTGGTAGTTGGCCCCCCCGCCCCCAGGGCCCAGCAGGCTGAGGGAGCAGTTGGAAGGATATGGGGCCTTTTGCCTGGATTCTCGCCAATGTGGGGTGTGAAATGGGCCTGTGTGAAATGAGTTGGTGGTCTAGCTATGCCTGAGGCATGCGGGTAAGCACCTAGATCCAATGGTGAGGATAGCGCCATAGACAGGTGGCATTGGGTGTGGAAACTTGCACTATTGCTGTCCAGGCTGTACCCATCCAGTGGGTAAGCAAAGGTCTTGGCTCTGCATGGTCTCTTTGACAAACACTGAGTTAACTTTAGCCAAGGATGGGGTGGGGGATCCTGGGGAGGTGGTTGCTTGGCACCCTCCACGTCCTGTGAAGCCCCCTCAGAGAAGTGGCTGTTTCAAAGGCCAGTTGCAGCACTTGACTTCTGCTCTTGATTGTCCCCTGCTGCAGTGGCAGGTCTGTATCTGCGTGTCGCTTTGGGGCAGAGGCCATGGGTTAGCTCAGTGGGTTATAATGGGAAAGAACCAAGTTTGCAGTGTCCCTGGGGTTTTCGTGGGCTGGGGATGGCTTTGCAGGTGTAGCCCAGGGGTAGGTTTACTAGCTGTGGGGGCTTCGCAACTCGCAATGACTTGGGCTTTGGACCTGGGCTCCACTGAAAATTTAGGTCAGCATAGCTCCAGAGCTTGTGAGCGCCATGGCTGTGCTGACCGCACCCCTGGTGTTGACACAGCTGGGGTGACAGAAGCAGTTTTTCATCAGGCTAGCTACCATCACTCGGGTAGGTGGTGTGCCTATGCCAATGGAAAAGCCCCTTCCGTCTGTAGGCTGCATTGACACTGCGGGTGTGTGCTGGCATTGCTGCGGCGATGGAGCTGTGTTACTATAGTCCCCATAGTGTAGACGTAGCCTTAGTCAGCAGCAAAGCTCCTAGGGCCATGTTTGGGGTGGGAGCTGATTGACTCGCACTGTTCCCATTTTTAACCATTTCAACGGCAGGACTTGCGGCGGGCATCTGTCTCCAGTATCTCAGGGAAGGTGCCCCACTGGCTTGCATTGCATTTTCCTTTTGGGGGTGCTGCCAGTTCACCCTCTTCCTTTTCCTCCACTGCTGTCTCACCGGCATCCACGGAACCTGCACAGCTCTGGGGAGAGGCCCCGGTTTGGAGGGAGTGCTTGGTTAAATCACACATTTAACTCCTTCTTTCCTGAATAGTTGTTGGGGTGGGGCAGTTGTGGAGGGGGTGAAGGACCAGAGCAGAGAACAGGAGCCTAAGGCGCTAACTAGCTGGCACTGCACCAACAGAATGTCCAATGTCAAGCCCCCCTCACCTCCCCGTATGCGCCACCAGTGGGGTTTTCACCTGGGACCCTCAGCACCGCAGCCCTGGCTAAAGAGTAGCTCTGCTAGGCTGCTATCCTTCCTGAGGATCAGCTACTATGCTAGTGTGGGGACACATGCAGTGAGCAGACTATCACTGCATGGGTGGGGGTGGCAGCAGGGGCAAGGCAGATGTGCTAGTGGGGTGGAGACCCATGGAAGGGCTGTGATACCCTTGATGGCTCTTGCTGTGAGCATGCTGCTGAAACCCTTGTGCCATCTTTTGCTCAGTCCCACTCGACTGGAAAATGAAAGAGCGTGCAGATTCTTTTGTGCACTCAGGGTTTGGTTGCCAGCTATCCTTTCCCTCCCCAAGGACTCACTCCTCTTTCTGAAACTCCACCTGCAGTGTCACTCTGGATTAACCCTGCAAAGCTGGCAGGAGCAATCCTTGCACTTCCCAAGCTCAGGACATTCCTCCTTTTAGCTGCTTTCTGAGTGGCTCTGGCTTGTTTAACCCAACTGACTCCCCTCTCTCTGTTGTGTTATGGGTCCAAAAAGCCGGGCCAAGTCCCTGCCCTGTGGGCTAAAGGCATTGGCTTTGGCTGCCGCTTGGCGGTGGGAATGTCTTCCATCTCAGGGAACTAATGAAGTGCAATTCAACATTGAGGCCTCATCTGGAGTACTGTGTCCAGTTTTGGGCCCCATGCTACAAGAAGGATGTGAAAAAATTGGAAAGAGTCCAGCGGAGGGCAACAAAAATGATTAGGGGGCTGGAACACATGACTTATAAGGAGAGGCTGAGGGAACTGGGGTTATTTAGTCTGCAGAAGAGAAGAATGAGGGGGAATTTGATAGCTGCTTTCAACTACCTGAAAGGGGGTTCCAAAGAGGATGGATCTAGATTGTTCTCAGTAGTACCAGATGACAGAACAAGGAATAAGGGTCTCAAGTTGCAGTGGGGGAGGTTTAGGTTGGATATTAGGAAAAACTTTTTCACTAGGAGGGTGGTGAAGCACTGGAATGGGTTACCTAGGGAAGTGGTGGAATCTCCTTCCTTAGATGTTTTAACGTCAGGCTTGACAACGCCCTGGCTGGGATGATTTAGTTGGGGTTGGTACTGCTTTGAGCAGAGGGTTGGACTAGATGACCTCCTGAGGTCCCTTCCAACCCTGATATTCTATGATTCAAAGAAGTGCCCAAATACTAATGAATGATTTACCATTTCTCTGGAATAGAACATTTAATCTCCACTAGAAGAGATAATTCTCATAGAACAGGTGTGGCCAAATTGCAGTTCACGAGCTGCATGTGGCACTTTTAAAATGCAGCTTTCAGAGCTTGGGGCTTCTGCCCTGCAGGAGATGCAGGGGCTCAGGGCTTCAACCCCACTGGGTGAACCAGGGCTCGGGGCTTCAACCCCCAGGAGGAGCCATGCTGGTGGTCAGGGCCGCAGGGACGAGCTGGTGCACAGGGCTGCAGCCTGGTGGGAGGAACTGGTGCTTGGGGTTCCATCCCTGCAGGATGTGTCCGGGCTCAGGGCTTCAGCTGCACATGCATATTATAACAGGAAATTACATTATGTAGTGCTGTGAGGACCTCATGTGCTTGGGATCTCCCTGCATTATGCACAATACAGGCTGTGTTTACTATTCATAGGTTGGAATTCCATAGTTTTTGATTTAAGTGTTTACCCTATGTTAATTTTGTGGATGACAACGACATCTTCAAATTGTAAGAAACGCAAGTATGAAGAAGAAAAAATGAAGTTTTAGGCCAGAATGGGAGGAAGCTTTTGCATTCACTGTTAAAGGTGGAAACCCCTGTGTCTTATTTGCAATGCATCACTCTCACTACAAAGTGAGCAACTTGAAACAGCACCATGAAACAAATCACAATAACTTTTTGTCTAAATAGCTTCCTGAATCAGAATTAAGGCAAAACAAACTAACCGCATTAAAATTACACCTAAACAGTCAACAATCACTACTTTCGGCATTCAGTAAGGAAGCTGATACAATGACAGAAGCTAGTTTTGTTATGTCATGGAATGTCGCTTGTGCTAAACGTCCATATTGCGATGGAGGATTTGTTAAGAAAAATATTGCAGAAGTGGATGCAATTTTAGAGCCAAGTAACACAAAACTTCAACGACTAATAAAGCACATTCCAATTTTGTGCCACACTGTGGAGAGGTGGATTTTCCAGATCAGTGCTGATGTTACAAGCAAGATGCAAAATGATCTGAAGAATTCTCTAGCATTCAGCCTAGCTGTCGATGAATCTAGAGATATACAAGATAAACCACAACTAGCTGTATTTTTTCACTATGTTTCTATGGATGTAATTGTGAAAGAAGGGATGTTGGAGTTACTGGTGTGAAAAGAAACAACTCGCCGTGTTGACATAACAAATGAACTTGACAAAGCATTGACAGATGCAGATGTACCACTGGATAAACTTGTCAGTGTTGCAATGGATGGAGCACCTGCAATGGTGGGAAAAAACGTAGGCCTTATTTGACTCTTGAAAAGTGATCCCACATTTCCAGAGTTTCTCCCTGTTCATTGCATCATCCATCATGAACACCTCACAGGCAGTTACAAAAATTGTCCTATAAATTGTCAATTTCATCCGCTCAAATGGGAAGACTCATTGACAGTTCAAAAATTTCATTGAAGATCTAGATCTTGAAGACAAACCTAACCACATCTCTTTCTACTGTATTGTGAGTTGGCTATCAACCAGCAATGTCTTAATTGGCTTTGTGGAACTGTTGAAGCCTATCAATGTTTTCCTTGAAGAAAAGGAGAAGTCCTAGCCACAACTGAAATGGATCTGATGTTTTTCACTGATATTATGCAGCATCTGCAAACTCTCAACTTGGCACTCCAAAGGAAGGATAAGATTACTTCTGTCCTTAGACAGACAGTCTTCAGCATCCAGAACAAGTTAAAGCTTCTGCAAAGAGACAGTGTCAAGAATAGGGTAAACATTCCCTGAAATTGAAGTAGAAGATCACAAACTCAAGGAATACAGAGGTAAATTACAACGTCTGCTTGATGACTTTCAGGCTAGGTTTGAAAACTTGCAGAAGCTGAGATCCTGCTTTGCCTTTCTTGTAAACCCATTCATGGTTGATGTGATCAATGACAGCTGTCCAATTCCCAAAACCATGGGTACAGAAACATCTACTGTAGAAATGGAACTATTGGACCTAAAGATGATGCATAAATCATAGTCTACAATTGAGTTCTGGAAGTAAGTGCCAGGAATGAAGTATCCTCAACTCAAGAAGACTAGTATGTGACTCATTTCAATTTTCTGCACAACATACTGCTGTGAATCACTCTAGTCCGTGATGAAGTTCATAAAATAGAAACATCGTGCAGTCCTTACAAATCAACATTTCCTCTGTACCGCCTTGACAACATATCAATGAGATTTTCTAAGATTTACAACCAGGATGGAGACCCACAAAGCCTCTAGCACTAGCAGTAATTAGCTGTGATACAAGAAGTAGGATGTTACTGTTTTAAAAAACACATGTGTAAAGGTTGTGTGTGTCTTGCAGCTCTTGAACTTCTGAAGAGTATCATATGTGGCTCAAAGGGTCAGTAAGTTTGGCCACCCTTGTCAGGTTCTTATTCAATGCAGTAGCCTTGATATTTTGGCTCTGGTGAAGATGTTGAAGTAAATGATTACGTAATTTATTTAGAAGTCTTCAGACAACTAGGACAATGTGAGAAAAAAAGTACATCACTGGAAAATGACACTAAATGGAATGAAAAAAAGGGGACTGTATGAAAAGAGGGACAGGTGCAATCATTACTAGACTCATTACTACAGATGATTAAAAAAGAGACTAATGATTCTTCCTTAGTCTTTTATGTCAATTGCAATATAATTCATTTCCTAAATTTGTCACTTGTGGCTAGAGCAATGGAAGGGTCCTGAGAAAAAGACTCAACCAGAGAGATTAAAAGAGAGAAATACCTGTAACTTGTCTAAGAGGAAGTGGGGAAGGTGATTTAATTGATGTTGAGGTCTGCTCAATGGACTATGTTAAATAAGGTAGCTGGTTTGCAGGACCTCGATCCTTATCCCAGTGCATTAGGTAAAGATTTTCAAAAGTGACTAGTGATTTGGGGTGCTTTGGTTTTCAGATGTCCATATAGAGACACCTTAAAAGGCCTGATTTCCAGAAAGCAGTAATCCAAAAATCAAGCTCCTTTAAGATGTCTGTAGCTGAGCACCCAAAAAGCAAGGCTTTCAAACTCACTAATCGCTTTGGAAAATCTTGACCAGAGCCCCCGCATCATAAAACCAGCATCGTGTTCTCAGCAGAGAGGCCAACTAATGAATGGGTGAAGAAGCTAAACAATTCTCTCGGTTCTGGAAATGGCCCAGCAGATTAAGATGAGGCTCACAGGGAGGATGGTGTGAAGATGTTTGAACTCTGCTGGACCTCATTAGAGCAGGGCTGTCAATCTGTCCTCTTTCATTGGCACTAAGCTTCACAATAATAGAAGCAAATATACTCTAAAGAGACTCTAAATTAGCAGAAAAACAACCAAACAAATAACCTCCCCCCACAAACAACCAGAACAGGTAGTTTGTAGAATTGCTGCATATGCATGATGAAGATTAACAGAGCACCACAGAGCACACCCAAAGCAGCCTTGAAAAGCCAAGGAAAAGTGCACCAGAAAATGTTACCATGGGAACAGTTCCTGTACTCTAGCTAAGAAAATGGACCAATAATATAAATGGTAACAGGTCTCATTCACTGCAACCAAACTACAAGCAACTGAAAACTAAAAAACAATCCAGATAGAAAGGAGAAGCAAATCAGCTAAACTGTTAAATTAATCTGGAATTAGAGTCCCCTTCCATGTCTACATACATATCTCCACCCTCAAAAAATGCTTAGAAAAAAATAATTTTCATTTCAGCATATACAGCCAATACAAACCCCACATACTGTATTAATCCAGCCAGCCTGTTTTTCGGATTCTCTGCAGGAAACTTTGAACTCAGATCAACTGTATTCAGGAGGGAGTCTTAATAATTGCTCCATCTAGCTGAGTCTAAACAAACTAGGACAAGGACACAATTAACATTTTATTTGACATTATCTGCAAAATAGCAATATTGGGTGGACTTTACAGTCACACGTACTGCATTTCTTGGAAAAAATGTTTGTAGTTGTAATACTGTAAATTAATTAGATCCTTAGGCCATGGTTCAGGAAGGGCAATTAAGCAGATGTTAACTTTAAGCACATGCTTAAGCGCTGTCCTGAATAGGGATTTTTTTCTTGAATGAGACCGTATAAATTGTGAAACAAATTTTAAAACAGTATTTTATTCTTACATTTTGAAGAGGCTAGTCTCATCGTGCATTAATATTTAACTAAAATGCTCTCTTCTCTCACATCATTTTCAGATTTTGATATTCTCCTGTTTTTACAATTTGGTTTGTGTGGGGATTTTACTCTGTGCAATTTCCCTTAGTTTTTAATTACAGATGCTAGAATTTTCTACTCTGACATTTTGGACATTGGCTGTGTGAAATGTGGTTCTATTGTTTCTTTCTCTAATTGTTGTACCAAATATACGAGGGGGAACATTTTCCCCCTTCCCCCCCTCATTGGATTCAACCATACAACTGATCTGCACTCTGAATATTTCAGAGGGAATTAGAGGAAAGAGCTGTATGTAGGTTCAGAACAAAGTACAGAGGAAGGATTTTCCCTGCAGACAGGGAGGAAATAATATTTCCATTTTCACAGATGGGGAAACGGAGACGCAAAGTGGCAAAGGCCAACATTTTTCCTATCTGCCTAACTTCAGGCATCTAATTACATATTTAACAACCTAAGTGACATGATTTTCAAAAGTGCTGAGCACCTACCATTCCCATTGGGCCTGATGCCACAATGTGATGAGAAGTTGAGGATGCTCCACCCCTTACAGGAAGCCCTTGGAATATTGCAGAATAAGGTCCAATGACTTCAGCTTTAGGCAGCCAAGCATAAATTCTTCACAGGGAGATGTTTTTGTTTTGCTATGTTACCTGTGGGTCAGTAAGGTACATACAGAGCTGGTAGTGACGCCTACAATTAAGGTTACCCAACACTTATCATTATGAGAGCTATGCTGGGTGTCTGCCTCAGACGGAAATTTTTTTGAAGTCCTCAGCCAAAATGGTTCAGCTGTTTCAGAGGACGAGGTTAGGGGAAAAAAGGCACTGTTGCCCAAGTTAAAAAATTCTGATACCTGGTTAACTCAGATGCTCCTAGCACTTCCATGCTTTTGGAGCAGGTGCTTGAAATTTGGGGTTACCCTGCTGTGATGTTATTGACCTAAACTGTGACCGTATAGATCATTGTTGCAACCACTGTTATATATTTGCAGCAAATCATGTACAAAAGAGGCCATGTAAGGTGTTTATGGAGAGGTTGTAATTTGCTGGTTATGATTATGCTATCTGTATGTGTGTATCATTTTTGTATCTGAAGTTATGAATATTGGCTATGTACTTGTATCTCAATGTGCTTGATTCTAAGTAGCATCAGTGAAGCATTTGGTCAGCTTCTTGAGAAAGGACTATACTGAGTAACTGCCCAATCAAGAAACACTTACCTGACAATGGACCTTGGGAGACTCCAATCTTCAGGGACGTTCAAGGTAGCATGTGAGCAATGGCTGCTGCCTGCAAACTGAGTCATGCATGGACATGTGACTCCATCTTGCTGCTGTGATTTTCCACAGTAAAAACAAAGGGGTTTCCTTCCACATGGCAGAGGATATAAAAGGCCCTGGAAACCCTCCATTTTGTCTTCAATCCTGCTTCTTACCTCTAGAGGAACCTTGCTACAAACTGAAGCTCTGAACAAAGGACTGAATGACCTGTCCAAGCTGTGGATGTATGTCAGAGACTTGATTTGAACCTGCAGTTTATTCCATCACTGCTACAAGCTTTAACCAAGAACTTTGCCATTACTGTATGTAATTGATTCCATTTAACCCATTTAAGCTTTCATCTATATTTCTTTCTTTTTATGAATAAACCTTTAGAGTTTAGATTCTAAAGAATTGGCAACAGCGTGATTTGTGGGTAAACTCTGATTTGTATATTGACCTGGGTCTGGGGCTTGGTCCTTTGGGATTGGGAGAACCTTTTTTCTTTTACTGGGGTATTGGTTTTCATAACCATTCATACCTATAAGAAGTGGCTACTGCTGGTGATACTGGGAAACTAGAGTGTCTAAGGGAATTGCTTGTATGACTTCTGGTTAGCCAGTGAGGTGAGACCGAACTCCACTCTGTTTGGCTGGTTTGGTGTGCCTTAGAAGTGGAGGAAACCCAGCCTTGGGCTGTGACTGCCCTGCTCTAAGCAATTTGTCCTGAATTGATACTCTCAGTAGGGTCCCCCCAAGAGGCCGCTTCATTACATCTGCTATCAGGGCCATGCCTTTTGTCATCCCCATGAAAGTCTGCCCAAATTTGTCCAACTTAGAAGCCTCTGAAAAAATCTCAGTTCTTACATGCTCAGTAGAGACTTGTTAGAGTTCGGCAGCTAAATGCGCCAAAGGTTTTGGCTGCTCTGAGCATGCTCCTTCATGGGGCTGCAGGGTTGAGCAGGATTTTCCATGCAATTGTTCTTCTTGGTGGCTCAGGGCTGCTGTGGCACCAAGCACAGGAAATGAGAGCAGGAAGTCTGTCTGTTTCTCCTGTGCTCTCAATGCTCCCTGTACTGGTGGCCAGGCAATGAAAATGACCAGCCTTATTGGAATTCAGATGGGGAGACAGAAACTAAACGGAGAATAGAGCTAGAGGGAGAGAAGGATTTGAGGAGTGGGTTGGGGAGTGGTCAGCAGAAAGGGAGGGGAAATGAGTCGAAGGAGGGATAGGAGCAGAGAAGGATGGGGACAGCAGCCAGGTGGGGTGAAACCGGAGAGCAGTTCTAGGTGGATCTGATTTTTGTTGATGCCAGACTGTGAAGTGCTCAAGTTCTAGAAAGGAAAGACTTTTCAGTGATACCTAGTTATGAGTTAGGAAAGGTTGCAAAATCAGACACCAGGGCCCTGGAGAGGACCAGAAGTCTGTTGGATTGGGAATTATCTCCTGTTGTGGAATGTGTCATTCAAGTACTTCCTTACAGAGTATAGATGAACTTGAAGATCTTCTCCCCTACTGAGTAGAGGCCAACAAAATAATTTTTATGAGGGGGGTGACAGGACTTGTGATTTTGGGAATGGGTGATGGAGAGCCTAATGCTTCCATTCCATATGGCTGGGGGATGTTGAGTATCCTTCCGTAGGATGCTATTTCTGAACAGATTTGCCTGCCGATGAGGACAGCATTATGATGTTGTTTTCAGGATTATCTGGTGTCAGAGTTGGTGTTTGTACAGCCCTGTAACAAAAAGGCAGTACCTATGAGCTGATTTAGTGTGGAGTGGTGAGGGGGAGGAGTTGATGCTCATATGCCATTACTCAGAAGTTTTTTTTTTTTTCTCCAAGCTTTGACTATACTCACTATGGCTCGGGTGTGGAAGTTCTGTAACATCACTGCAAACTATCTGTGTAAATATCACTCCTCTCTGAGGTTTTCTGATTGGAGCTGGCACCAGAAAGAAAGATAAGTCTTCCAGGAAATGGAAAGAAGTGGTCTCTTCAAGGAAACTAGAAGTTACAAATGGCATAAGGACTTTAAATCTCAAGCCACCTAAGTTGGTTTCTGTCTCACTGAATCACAATCCCGTCTTCTATTACACGCTGTCTCACAGCATCTCTGTCATTTAAGGCCCTCCAGAAATGTTAGATCAATGGTCCACATAACTTCACCTCTCTGTGTCAGGGGAAAAATGCTTTTCCAGCAGCACTGCTTGCAGCATTTAAGAACACAAAAGCTAGTAAGGTCAGAAGGAGAACATTCATTAGAGATGTCTTCATAGCTGAATACATAAAAAGAACCCATCATGCTCACTGAGCTTGTTTATGACAATTCTGAGATATGTGTTAGGGCCACTACAAAATCCATGCACAGTTAAGAGAAACAGTGAACCATGCCATATCCAGAGCCTGGAAGTTAGCAGCAGCTTACCACACAATATACAGAATTGTACCAAAAAACTCAGTGGGGGCTGCAAGGATTCACACCAGCTCTGGATCTGACCTTTGGTACCAGAGTTCTTTATTACACAACAGTTTCCACAAACAAAGGAATTATAGAGCTGAATTGTATCATGTCATGGGGTAGGTACCCTCTGGAGAGGAGTTGAGCCAGAAACTCTCTGAAGTGAACATCATAGAATTTCCTGGAAAGTCTTCCCTCAAGTGGCAGGGACATAGGCGCTACAGTGAAGGCAGGACACTTGCAGTGTGTAAAAGGGGGGCTGTGGGTGCAGAGACCAAGTTATGATAGCTTTGAGCATGAGCAACTTATGCATGAATGTTTATAAATTGAGGAAGGATCAACAGTGTGATGCCAGCGACAACCAACTGAGCTGTTGGAGTTTGACTTCATCATACTGCTTTACCTGGCTGCAGGAGAAAACAGCCACAGGCACCAAGCAAGGAAAGTAATAAGTTTTAATGGTAGATAATAATTCAGGTGCCATAATAGATTCATTTAGGGTCTTTCCATTTATGGTTTGTACTTTTGTTCTCTATCTCTGAACCTGGTCTCACTTCAAATATAAAACAGCTTCTATTAAAAGAAATGGACCATATCCTGTTGGAGTTGAAGGGGATTGCTAAGTGGGCAAATTAGAGCAAGATTTGGTTTTTGTGTTTATAGGCTTTCATTTCTTATCCAAGAATAAAATGAAACTACAAAGGGTGGGGAGGGGAGATGCATGTTTGGAGAAGCTTGCCCAGGCTTGAGCACACCATAAACTCATTTACCTATGTTACGATCCATGTGGGGTGACATTTCTCCATGTCCACTGAGGCTGCAGAAAGAACACCAATGCCTCTACTGTGCCTAGAATGGGTGTGATGCCCTTGTGTGGAATTCTGAATTCTTTGCCGATGGCAGAGGTGGACTCCATGCAGGCTCTCCAGAAAGTGAGGTGGGTTAGAGTAAGGTCAGAGAGGTGGGAGTGTGAGACCACTGGGAATTTGGTTATGTGGATACAAATCTCTGTGTAGGGGATCCACAAGGATTCCATACACTCCTCCAAATGAGGAACTGGAATAGCAGCCCCAGAGGGGCTGTAGAACTACCCAACACCATGCCTGGGCAGGTAGGCATATGAAAGATCCTATTTGCATGCCAAACAGGGCCTATTTACTTGGCTTTTGTGTTGGGGGAAGAAGGGAATTTCCATTCATATTGTCCCTAACAACATGTCCCAAGATAGCACTATTACTTCTTCACTTTTCTGAGCAGTATATTCACTCAAAAATGTTTAAAAATAATTCTAAAAATGTAATCAAAAGCTAACAAATCTTGCCTATTCATATCAATAGTGCTAATTTGTATGGTAACATTCAGTGGAGCCTGCTATGAACTGATTCAAGTTGAACATATGCACCTTCTGAACCTTCTAGTACCTGCAGCTAAATAGGATACTTTACACCTGGAATCCTTAATCCCCATTTAAAAGGACTCCAATTCTTTTGAATTTAGCTACAGTACTGTAAATAAAATATGTGTACAGGTTTAAGAAACCAAAACAATAAAATATTTTACTGCCCAGAAATGACTTATTACTGTAAATTAGGTTTATCACAAAAATGCATGTGCTACTTAATTGTCCCACTAAAAGATTTAAATGAAAAACCTTAAAAATAAGGATGAATAATTAATCTTGGTCTCTGCAGATCTCATTAATAAATTTAGGGGAAAGTAAGGGATATAAAGTGCTGTGTCTTTCATCCAGTTTCGCTATGGAGGAGAAAAGATATATAATTAGTCCATTACAGTTAATTTGCATGGAGGGAAATATCAGATTAGTAAATCTCAGTGTGTCAAAGAAAATTAGAAATTATTTAGGTCCTGATCCAAAGGCAATAGGAGTTTTTCCATTGGCTTCAGTAGGCTTAGGACCAAGCCCCAAATGAAGACTTCTATAGGCCGATTCTTCACGCTTTACTCACGCAGAGTAGCAGTCCCATGAGTACTCCCACTGAAGTAAATCAGACTGCTTGTGTTAGTGAGTACCGCTCACCATGTGTAAGGGCTGCAGAATCAGGCTCAGAGTAACTTGGGATGGATCCCAGCTGCCAGTTCAGATTTGCATCTGAACTTCAGGAGTGTTCAGATTTGGAGGTTTTATTCAGGCCCAATTCATCAGATCTTTTCCCCTCACCAATGGGCACTGCAGCAGAAGCACAGAGGATGAAAGCAAATAAACTGAGTAGATGCTGCCAATTTCATGGTTAATTTCTGGACCATAAGCACACTTGTAAATTACATAGTAATTACCTTTCTCCATTGGTGCTCCATTGTCCCTTGCAAAAATGCTCTGTAAACCCTGTAGTCAGTAGTGATTGCCCTTTTCTGACCATTGCCGTAGCACTTCTAGCTTTACCTTTTGATCTCAGAGTAGGAAAGCTTTGACACATGGCTTCAGAGCTATTTCTCTAGGTTTGCAATCTGCTGCTGGATTTATTGGTACACTACACTCCATAGCAGCAAGTTCTCCAGAGAACATTTCCCCCCAGTTTAAAAATGTGGGGGTGGCTCATGAGTGCAAGAGACTGGACTTCCACAGGAGCTGGACCTAGATCCTGCAGCTCACTCTCCTAATATAGCATATAAGGGTGGGCAGAGACCTCACCACTTTCAGGACTAAATAAAAAATTAATCTCTTTAATTTAGCTTCACCTCAAGACGTTCTACTCTCTCTCCCCCCCCACACACACATGACAACACAAAATCCTTCCCTTCTGTGGGACTGTCTCTCTCACACAGACAAATAAACAAAAATACCTATAAATGAAGGAAGGTCTTTCTCCTACATGCTGGAAAGGAAGAGAGATTCTTGTGTCTTTTTAAAACGCTTGGATGGCATATGGGTGATGATGTCAGGTATATGGTGATGTCTGGTGTATATAGGTAGGTTAGATAGACAGAGGAGTTAAGAAAATTCACGTGACTCAGACAAGTGATTTTTCCAATGTTAAGGAACAAAATGAACTTGTTATTTTCCCCCAAATACTGGCCTTGACTATATACACAAATTATTATACTTACAAGTATGTGTACTGTATTTAACTAGAACTCACACCTTGCCTCTTCAGCAATGCTCACTGGACTTCAGCTAGACCAAAAGCAGCTAATCTTTCACACAGGTCATCTGAGATTTGAACTCTGGCAAAGAGGCTTCAGACCATGGTTTTCATGGAAAGCCTTGCACGCGAGCTACTGTTTGAAGCAAGCTCCAAAGCTGCTGAGAAGTGCTTCAAACCACTGATATCCAGAACTCAAACTCCTGAAAGCAATGGAATTGTCAAAGCTATTAGCATGTTGCTGAAATAACTAAGCAGCCCTGGGAATAAAGTAACTCCATCACAATCCTACTCTAACTGTGACTTTCTTGTCATACCAAAGTATCAGAGGGAAAGAGGAGAAAGAGTAGATGGGGTGATATTGTGCTGTGAATTAAAATTAAATGTATGAAGTGAGTCTGAGATTTTCAAAGGAGACTAAGGCAGTTAGGTGCCCAACCCAACTGAATTTCATCCAACTCCTAATTCCCTTAGGCACCTTTGAAAATTAAAATTCTTTCCACTTAAACACTGAAGACAGTTCTTGGTCCTAAAATGATTGGAATGCTATATTTGTCATGGTTATGGGGCTAGCTGCACCTTTGTCCCCTTACTGGTCTCCCCCACCTCACGTCTTGGACCTTTAGACCTTGCCTGCTTTGGGATGGGATTTTGCAATTCTCCCCCTTAGACCAGGACTTGGCTACACCATGAGTACCAAGCCAACTTCTTCTTACTGAGCAGGCCTATCTTGATTTGAACACCTGCTTGGGTCTCCCTTTGTGAACCTGGGACCCATGGAACTGCCCAACAGCCTTCTTAAAATGAAGTATATTTATTGAGCAGTTGGAACAAAGCATTTGAGAAGAAAGGATTTGGAAAAGCCAAGCTACATGCATATTTAGTCTCATCTCATTTTATGTTTTGCTACAAGCTAAATTAGATTGGCTTTCTTCTCATATTACAGGTGCTGAACTGAACCAATCCACATTAGAATTTCCTGTGTCCCATCCTGGTCACAACTGCCAGCATGGCTTGCTTTCTTCTCCTCCCCCTCAATTGTCTGTGAGAGTTTGTCAGTCTGTCTCTCTCTGTCTCCAGACACTTTCAAACAATAACAGCTCTATTGAGTTTGCAAGGACAAATCATTGCTGAGTGCAATTGTGAATATTTTTGTGATATGGTCGCTTGTTCACTAGGAACTGGACTGAGACTATCACCTCCTTGTATATAAGCTAGTGAATGGCCATGAGATAGTAATGTCTTTTGGTCAGAATAAATTCTTTGAATAACTTCTTTCCTCTTGTGCTGCACAAGTGCAACCACAATCAACCGCATTTTGGTTTCCTGATGAGAAGCAGTGGAGACTTGGCCGAAACCACTATACTGATTTTTTTTTCTTGGGACTGTCCATCACAGGCACCAATGTAGCACTGTGTGGTATCACACTAATGGAGAGGCCATTCTTTAAACTAGAACAAAGAGCACCAGAAAGACTTACTGCTACCCTCAACATACCAGCAGAAACTCTACCCTTTTTCTTCTTCGCCATCATTAGCACTATAGATTAACTGTCAGGAAGACAAATGCACATGACTGTTGTGGGCTGTCACCAAGTGTGTAACAGCCTGATACAGAAGCTCCACTGCAAACAACTTCTTGTAGCCATTCGTCACAGTTTCAGGGGACCTACAGCTGTATTCCCTCTTAGTATTCCCTCATAGGCACCACTTCAGTCTCCCAGCTGTCACTTTATGTGGGTCGAGATCCACATCTCACTCCCTTCTGACTGGGTTTTAAGGCTGCACAGCTCCCTAGATTACACTGAAATATCCTCAGCAAACCAGTTTGCCTGAAAAGGGCAGTGCTTCCACTTCGCTTTCTCTCCAAGGGCTATGATCAGGGTATTGTCCACAGTTATAAGCTACCACACGGCTCCTTCTAAGCAAGCACATTTACTCTAAAGATAAAACATTGCAGAGAAAACATATTGAAAACAATACATGAATCTACATGCATGCTAAAAGCTTCCCAGAAGTCACTTATCAGTCTTATGGGGCTCTAGTAGGTCAAGTGCTTCCAACACTTCCACAAGGATTGAGGGCCCCCGGCCCCCCGACCCTCTGGACAAAAGGTCCTGTCCATTTGCTGGCTCAGAAACAGGCCCCGAGTCAGTTTAAAATCAGGATATTTATCCAACAGTCATTTATTTGTCACCTGGTCTCTGAAGAACGTAGTCTGAACTAGTATATGGAAGCTTCCCCAGGGGATGGTACCTCTGAGGGGCTGGGAGGAGTATGGGGATGGTACAACTTGGCTGATTGGCTTTAATCACCATGGTGTTTTCAGTTCCTGGACGAGCTGTGGTAGCCCTCCCTCATGGGCTAGAACACAGTCATACATAAACCATTCCTTTACAACAAAGGACCCTAAAGATACTTGATATGGTTGCAATGTCTGTCATACCTCCCCTCTAGAGACATTACATACAATCCAGGCCCATAGTTCATATATAAACTTAATACAATAAGGTCTTTTAAGGACTTTGCAGGAAATTGCCATATCTGTCAAACTGTGTACAACATTTGAAAGTATTTATATCAGTTACACTGTGGGTTGTATATACGCTAGTGAATGGCCATGAGATGGCAATGTCTTCTGATCACAATAAATTCATTGAATGACTGTGTGCAATTGTGAATATTTTTGTGATATGATCACCTGTTCACTAGGAACTGGACTGAGACTTGTTGTGAAGCCAAAAGTCTGTGTTCAAAAAAAGAATTCGATAAGTTCATGGATGGTAGGTCCAACAATGGCTATTAGCCAAGATGGTCAGGAATACAAGCCCATGCTTTGGGTGTCCCTAGCCTCTGATTACCAGAAGCTGGGAGTAGATGACAGAGTAAGGATCACTCAATGATTGCCTGTTCTGATCATTCCCTCTGAAGCGCCTGGCATTGGCTACTATTGGAAGACAAGATACTGGGCTAGATAGAACCGTTGGTCTGACCCAGTATGGCCATTCTTATGATCTGCCAGGTGGATTGACCACAATGAAAACTTTCTATATAGAATCAGAACAGATACTGAGTGTGTCCGGTAACTACCACACGCTCATTCTGGGTGTTTCTGGACCCTTCTAGCTGAGTTGCCCTACTCTGCAATCCATGTCTCTTCCCCATCGCTTCTCTCCCTTTCTATGAAAAAAGATAAAGTTAGGCAAACAACAGACTTTCTAGTTGGTACCCTATGTACTTGTCAATGGGAATCTGGATTTTAGAGGAGGCAAACAAGTCTGCCTTGACTGTGCAATAAGATTAAACTGTGAACTAATTCTTGATTATCAAAGAATTTTATGGGTAAAAAGGAAAATCATTTTCTGAACTAAAAATCCAGTGCTGCCTTAGATTCTGTGAACAGCTTCCACTAGTTTTTGAATATGTCAAAAAATAGCATCTAACCATCTCCTGAACTTTTCTCAGAAGAACTTCCAGGTGACCATATACCTGATATTTCTTCTGCCTAATGCCTCTTCATTGTCAGGAAAGAGCTAAAAATAGTGAGAGAAGATGGCTTCTCATAACATTCAAACCATGATTTGACCTTTCTAAGGACTATTGAAATTACGCCCATAGTGGAAAATATGACGTTATCTTTGATCTTAGTGCAAAATTGGTGTCCAATTCCAGTCTCTTCTTTCCCTCTCTCTTTGAGATACTAATAGGGCAGTAGAAAAAGTTGATGCTTATTTTAGACATATGCTCCTGGGAGAGGGACCATGTGACTGATTTCATAAAAGCTTATGACTCAGCAGATATATTGGGGGCTGAAAGGTTAGAGGGTGGAAAAAAAACCCAAAGGGCATCAATTCTCAGGTTTGGCTGAACTGTACTTATTTAATGGGGAGAAGCAAATGTGGTTTTACCACAACTTTGAGGCTCCCCAATTCTGGAGCCGGCTACGCATAGGAGCAGTCTTGGAATAAGCCAGAGCACCCTCAGGATTGTTCTTAACTGTGTTACGTTGCCTATAAGGGCACATTCCAGCAATTGGCAATAGTCAGAGCATTGAGATAGTCCAGCCTCACATCTTTTTCTCCAACCATGAAGCAACAGAAGCTGTGATGGGGGCCAGCAAGTGCCCACATTATACTGTCTCTACATCACCTGCAGGTTCCCCCTACGCTGGAGGAATTCCCATGTGTTGAGTTTTTCCAGACTTTATGTGAGGAAAGATCCATTCTTCACTGAGAAACATACCCTAAAAAGGTCTCTCTTAAAATAACTGCCATATATACTTAGAGCTGCTGGGATAAGCACAGTGATTGTAGGGGGCGCAGTGGGAGAGGAATGCTGGTTCCAGCCCACAGAGAGGTGACAGCTGGAGTCCTAAGTCCTAAAGAGGTCCCCTTGAGGAGACCCTGGAGCAGACAAAGGAGCAGTTTGCCCTGGAACTGTGACTGTTACCATTATCAGCCACGTACTGTTCCTACGGTGTGGTTGTTCAATGTTGTCAGATCAGCTGCTAATTCAGACTGTTTCCTTCTGCACTCACTTGTAATCTTCTTCACTAGGTAAAAATGTCAGCAGCACTACATTCCAACGGGAGTTAGAAAAGCACTTAGAAGAGGGGTAGGTTATAAATTTCAAGTAGGTGGGCAGAGCTACAGGGGTCAGATTGCTCCCTTCCGTCTCACAATGTTACTGATGCTATGTATTGGAATGTTGGACTCCAGCTGTTCTTACTGTTCCATGTACAGACTGAAGGCCTGCTCCTCTGAATGCATTTGGATGTTTGGCCAGTAAGCACACTGGAAGTATGGTCAGACCTTAATTTAAATCTCCTATATTTCTGCCCCCCCAAATAGCCCTGCACCTGTTGACTGCAGGGAGAGCAGTATTCCCCCAAGGCAGCACTTTATACAAGCATACCTAGATTAGATTAACAGATTAATTTGTTTGAAGGACAGAAGAGACCTTTATAATACTAAGTCTGCATTACACAGGACACAGATTACATGCAGAAATTTCTGCTTGTAGCCCACAGCTTGCAGATAACCCAACAATCTATAGAATGGCTGCCTTCTCTTTTCACTTATGATTAAAATTTTGTCAGGGTTATTTTTAATAAAAGTCACAGACAGGTCATGGGCAATAAACAAAAATTCACGGAAGCCTGTGACCTGTCCCTGACTTTTACTAAAAATAACCATGACTAAATGGGGTGAGCCTGAGCCCTACTGCAGGAGGAAAGGGAGGTGAGGTCCAGCACCCACTGCCACTGTGGCTGGGAGCTCCAGGTCCCTCTGCTGCCTGTGGTGGTTGGGAACTCTGGGTCCTCCCGCCGCCTGCAATGGCTCAGAGCTCTGGGTTCCCCCAGGGTGGCTGGGAGCTGCAGGGGTCTCCAGCAGCTGACAGCTCCAGTCCTGCTGCCCCAGGGCTGAAGTGGAAAATGTTATGGAGGTCACCGAGTCCATGACTTCTGTGACATAATCTTAGCCTTACTTATGATTTGGTATTCTGAGTGTAGGGCTTTTGTATCGGGGAATTTGTAAGGATATCAGATTTCAAACACAGATTTTGTTTTTTCTTTAAATGTTTGCAATCATCAGACATGTTTTCATTTAAAATGTCTTCCCCTTCACTGTCCAACTTCCCTTTCATCTTGGTCCTGCACTAAAACCTTACGTCCACATTCCCTTACTCACCTTCTGTAATTTTCCCCTCCTGTTTCCTGCATTCCACACCCTAACTTCCCCCTCCTTTTTGCCCTCCCTCTTGAGTCGATCTTGTGCAATGAGTTGCTTTGAACAGAAATATTTAGGATTAATGGTCATGGGAATGTTTATCTGTCAGCAGAGTCTGAATCATAGATTCATAGGACTTGAAGGGACCTTGAGAGGACATCTAGTCCAGTCCCCTGCACTCATGGCAGGGCTAAGTATTATCTAGACCATTCCTGACAGGTGTTTGTCTAACCTGCTCTTAAAAATCTCCAATGATGGAGATTCCACAACCTCCTTAGGCAATTTATTCCAGTACTTAACCACTCTGACAGATAGGAAGTTTTTCCTAATGTCCAACCTAAACCTCCCTTGCTGCAATTTAAGGCCATTGCTTCTTGTCCTATCCTCAGATGTTAAGAAGGACAATTTTTCTCCCTCCTCCTTGTAACAACCTTTTATATACTTGAAAACTGTTATCATGTCTCCTCTCAGTCTTCTCTTTTCCAGACTAAACAAACCCAAATTTTTCAATCTTCCCTCATAGGTCACGTTTTAGACCTTTAATCATTTTTGTTGCTCTTCTTTGAAGAATGAAACCTTCTTCTTCAGAGAAACTCTTGAGGATTTGGTCTCCTTCCAAATGGCTACCATCTCCCATTATTTTTGGTGGGGTTGAGGCCACAGGTTTCCCCGCTTTAAGGTGCCCTCTTTCAAAATGGCCACCTTCCATTATTCCTGATTGAAGTGAAGCAAGCTGCTCTCAAAGAAGGTGGAGGCCTCTCTGCCCCTTATGCTATCAGGAGGAGGAGCCAGTGAGGAGAAGGTGAATAGAAAAGGACATTTTAGCCAAGGACAACCTGTAACCTCTGCCCCATTGATGACAATAGGAAAAACAGCTATTTTGGAAGAAGGCATTTCTTTGTAGAATTGCCTGTCAGAGAATATTATTCTTCAACCTCTGCTGAAGGAGAAACTTTCAGTTATGAAGAAAACCAAAAAAATGTGCCTATTAATCCTCAAAAGATTTTTTCCATTGTAGTCTATGCACAAGATATCAGGGAGTTTTAATTACATGGGAAGCTTGAATAGTCTGCATTTTTCCATTAAGATCATTCAGGGGAAAAGTCTGACAAGTGGAAAATTTCTTAAAGGACTTATACTAAAATTAATTTTAATAATGTAAAATATTTGCTTACAAATTCATTCAGTACTCAAAGAGTAAATGTAATTTTGGGGACTATAAGTTATAACTTTCCTTCATAATAAAGAGGGTGAACAGCTGTTTTAAGTGCAAAACTCATCTCAGCCTTAAGTGGTGCCATGGAATCCACAATAAGAAGATTTAGGAATACTAGCTTAGACACAGACTCTCTCTCATACATTTGCCCCAACAGTAGCATATTTGCCCTGGATACCTTTGGATCATTGTTTCTAGTTGAAACCTGAGATCAAGTTGTAAAGAATGAAAAAAGGTTTTGAACTTTTTATTTTGAAGTACTGTAGATAAAACATGCAGCAGATAATGTATGATATCATGGACTATGTAGATGTATATTTCCCTGAAACATGGCACAGAACAAAATGTTCCTAGTGTTTGTATTATGGAGAGTGGTATTAATTTGGTTAAGAATATATTTAGATTAATTATGTAAATATTTTTAGGGAATTGTTTAAATGCAATCACAGTGTGGATGAGAACCTGAACATCTTTGGCAAAGCTTCCATGAACTCAGTGGGTGTATTTCCTTAGTAAAGACTGAGGCCCTTATGCAGGAGGGGACTTAAGTGTGTAAGTAACTTTAAACATATAGTCTCCTTGATGGCTCACATGCTTCAGGGTAGGTCCTTGCTTACATACCTTTCTGAATCAGAACCTGGGCTTTAGGAGTTGGCTCAATAATTGTTACACTTCACCTCACCCTCAGCACCACATTAAGTGACAGCTTAAGTACTGGGAACTGCTCAATAAGATTTTGGTCAGAGGACGCTAGGAGGGTAGAAATATTTATTCATTAATCCTTTAGGGAATTAGACATTTAGAGTAAAGGAAAGTATTATTAAGTGGACCTCAATACAACTATTTACTGAATTACTCCACTTCATAGTCTCACACTAATGAAGCCAGCTCTATAATTTTCACAAGAGCCCATTCTCATATGACAAAATAACATTGGCCATTAAAATGATGATAATAGTTTCACTGTTCAAAGGAGTCTTTGCAAATCTGTCAGAAAAAGTCTAATAGGACACAGTGAAAAGGTTCTGCTAGGACATTTAATATTTTGTGAAAACATTCAGCCACTCAATACAAAAGTTTAATGTACTTTTTGTATTTCACTAGTACCATACCCTACACATTAGTACTGTGCATTATGAGTAAAATCCTGACCCCATTAGAATCAGTGGCAAAATCTCCATTGACTTCAATGGGGCCAGGATTTCTCTTTAAGAATATAAGAACGACCATTCTTGGTCAGACCAATGATCCATCTAGCCCACTATCCTTTCTTCAACAGTGGCAAATGCCAGATACTTCAAAGGGCAATCAGGGCAATCATCAAGTGATCCATCCCTTGTTATCCAGTCCCAGCAGCTGGTAGCCAGAGGCTTAGGGACACCTGGAGCATGGGGTTGCATCCTGACCATCTTGCTAATAGCCACTGATGGACCTGTATCCATGAACCAACCCAATTCTTTTTTGTACCCAGTTATAGTTTTGGCCTTTACAACATCCCCTGGCAATGAGTTCCACATGTTGACTGTGCATTGTGTAAAGACGTACTTCCTTTTGTTTGTTTTAAACCTGCTGCCTATTAATTTCATTTGGTGACCCTGGATTCTGTGTTATGTGAAGAGATAAATATTCCTTATTCACTTTCTCCACACCATTCATGACTGTATAGACATCTTGCATAGCCTCCTTTAGATGTCTCTTTTTTAAGCTGAACAGTCTCATTCTTTTTAATCTCTCCTCATAGGGAAGCTATTCTATACCCTTAATCATTTTTGCTGCCCTTCTCTGTATGTTTTCCATTTCTAATATATATTTGTTTGAGAGCGCCACATAGTATTCAAGATGTGGATGCACCATGGATTTATATTGTGGCATTATGATCTTTTCTTTTATTATTTATCCCTTTCCTAATGGTTCCTAACATTCTGTTAACTTTTTTGACTGCCACTTCACACTGAGTGGATGTTTTCAGAGAACTATGAACAATGACTCCAAGATCTCTTTTTTGAGTGGTATCAGCTAATTTAGACCCCTTCATTTTGTATGTTTAGTTGGGATTATGTTTTTCAATATACATTACTTTGCAATTGTCAACATTGACTTTCATCTGTCATTTTCTTGCCTAGTCACCCAGTTTTGTGAGAGCACTTTGTAACTCTTCATAGTCTGCTGTAGACTTAACTATCTTCAGTAATTTTGCATCTGTAAACATTGTTTACCCTTTTTTTCCAGATCATTTATGCATAAGCTGAACAGCACTGGTTCCCGTACAGATTCTTGGGGGAACCTGCTATTTATCCCTCTCCATTCAGAAAACTGACAATTTATTCCTACACTCTGTTTCCTGTCTTTTAACCATTTACTGATCCATGAGAGGACCTTATCTCTTATCCCATGACTATTTACTTTGCTTAACAGCCTTTGGTGAGGGTCCTTGTCAAAGGCTTTCTGAAAGTCCAAGTATGCTATATGCTCTGGATCAACCTTGTTTGCATGGTTCTTGACACCCTCTAAGAATTATAATAGATTGGTTAGACATGATTTCCCTTTACAAAAGCTGTGTTGACTCTTCCCCAGCAAATTGTATTCATTTATGTGTGATAATTCTGTTCTTTACTATAGTTTAAACCAATTTGCCTTTGCCTGAAGTTAGGTTTTCCGGCCTGTAACTGCCAAGATCACCTCTGGAGCCTTCTTAAAAATTGGAGTCAAACTAGGTATCCTCCAGTCATTGGGTACACAAGCTGATTTAAGTGATAGTTATATGCCTCAGTTAGTAGTTCTGCAATTTCATGTGAGGTTCATTCAGAACTTTGTGGCACCTTAAAGACTAACAGATTTATTTGGGCATAAGCTTTCATGGGTAGCTTATTCCCAAATTACCCTGTTAGTCTTTAAGGTGCCACCAGACTCCTTGTTGCTTTTGTGGATACAGACTAACACGGCTACCCCTCTGATACTTGATATTCAGAACGTTGTGGGCACAGCCCTGCAACTTACACACAAGCAATCCTTACTCATTCAAGTCATTGATCTGAAGTGAGGCCCTCTATTTGCGCCAGATGTTCTAGTTTTTTAGCCTACAGAAGACAGTTTTTATTGCACACAAAAATTCCAATTATAATCCCATTGGAATCAATAGAAGAGCTCCAATTAACTTCCAGGGGAGCAGTATCAGACACTCAAACAAGGAGCTCATATTTGTAAGAGAAGAGTATATACTGCCCTTGAGTGTCAGGGTTCTTACTTTGTACTCATGATGCACAGTGAGAATTATGCATAAAGTGACCCGTGGTGCATAAGGGATCTCTGTGGTCTCAAAGCAGGTGAATATGTGTTTGGATACGGTAAATTAAAAGGCTATTTTTTTAAAAAGTGCATATGCGGGCTAATCGAGGACATGGCCTTTTGGTGTGCACTGTCTGAGTTGTTGATTTAGCTAAAATGGAACTGACTCTGGCAATTGTATGTACAGTTAGCAATACAGACCTTTTTTTTCCAGATCGTATAAATCCTCTGACAACTCAGGAGAAGGACTCCAGAGTTTTAGAGATGGGCCCTTTTACCTTCAGTCCTTTAACAAACATGCTCAGGTTGGTTTGAGAAGTCTCACCTCAGACACTAGTGAAATTTGGGTCTTAATCTTTTCCTTACTTAACATCAGTAAACTGAGAGTGCCATTGTTATTGCCTGTATTTCTGCCTCAGGGAAGGAGAAGGCTGATGTTTTTTCAAGGCTAGTCAGACATTCTCAGTAGCACTCCTAATTTAAGGCAGCCAGGCTTACTGTGCTTGGTTTACTGTCCTTGGAACTTTATTTGTGCATAAGGTGAGCATAATATGGCAGTATGACCCAGATCTGAAATCAATAAGAGTTTTTTCTTTTTGGAGTGTTTCTTGACCAGTGGGCTCTGGATCAGGACCTAAAAGAATACACTTCAATTGAAGTTAACTTTGTGAGTAGGGCTGGCTGACTCAGATAGAGCTGGGATGTGGGTGGCACTGGCTAGTGCCACTGTCTGGCAGACTTCCAGCTGCACATTGGTTGTGCTGGAGGAAGTTAGCATAACCCAATGAGAGTCTCTGATCCTCAGTGTCAAAGCACAGCAGCTACTAACATCTACAGATCATTGTCATGTAGAATCTTAACATTGCATCCTTCTATTAACAGAACTGGATGATAAGTTTACCTATTACTGTAACTTATATAACTGAAGTGCAGTAGTATGTATGCCAATAAAAGAACTACAACACAACTAAACTACCCCATAATTACTGCATAGGATTTTCTAATATGTACCCATATCAAAAATATAATTACAGTGTATCTAGTGGCGATCGGTGGAAGTCCAGGATGATTGGAAAAAGGCGAATATAGTGCCCATATTTTAAAAAGGGAAGAAAGAGATCTACAGACTGGTCAGCCTCACTTCAGTCCCCGTCAAAATCATAGAGCAGGTCCTTGAAGAATCCATTTTGAAGCACTTGGAGGAGAGGAAGGTGATCAGGAACAGTCAACATGGATTCACCCAGGGCAAGTTACGCATGATCAACCTGATTGCCTTCTATGATGAGATAACTGGCTCTGTGGATATGGGGAAAGCGGTGGATGAGATATAGCTTGACTTTCGCAAAGCTTTTGATACGGTCTCCCACACAATTCTTACCAGCAAGTTAAAGTAGTATGGATTGGATGAATGGCCTATAAAGGTGGCTAGAAAGCTGACTAGATTGTCGGGCTCAACAGGTAGTGATCAATGGCTCGATGTCTAGTTGGCAGCCGATATCAAACGGAGTGCCCCAGGGGTCGGTCCTGGAACTGGTTTTGTTCAATATCTTTATTAATGATCTGGATGATGGGATGAATTTCACCCTCAGCAAGTTTGCAGATGAGACTAAGCTGGGGGGAGAGGTAGATAAGCTGGAGGGTAGGGATAGGGTCCAGATTGACCTAGACAAATTGGAGGATTGTGCCAAAAGAAATCTGATGAGGTTCAACAAGTACAAGTGCAGAATCCTGCACTTAGGAAGGAAGATTCCCATGCACCGCTACAGGCTGGGGACCGACTGGCTAAGCAGTAGTTCTGCAGAAAAGGACCTGGGGGTTACAGTGGATGAGAAGCTGGATATGAGTCAGCAGAGTACCCTTGTTGCCAAGAAGGCCATTGACATATTGTGCTGTATTAGGAGGAGCATTGCCAGCAGATCGAGGGACGTGATTATTCCCTTCTATTCCACACTGGTGAGGCCACACCTGGAGTATTGTGTCCAGTTTTGGTCCCCCCCACTACAGCAGGGATGTGGACAAATTGGAGAGACTCCAGTGGAGGGCAATGAAAATGATTAGTGGGCTGGGGTACATGGCTTATGAGGAGAGGCTGAGGGAACTGAGGTTTTTTAGTCTGCAGAAGAGAAGAGTGAGGAGGGATTTGATAGCAGCCTTCAACTACCTGAAGTGGGGTTCCAAAAAGGATGGAGCTCAGCTAGTCTCAGTGGTGGCAGATGACAGAACAAGGAGCAATGGTCTCAAGTTGCAGTGGGGAGGTCAAGGTTGGATATTAGGAAACACTATTTTACTAGGAGGTTGGTGAAGCACGGAAATGGGTTTCCTAGGGAGGTAGTGGAATCTCCATCCTTAGAGGTTTTTAAGGCCCAGCTTGACAAAGCCCTGGCTGGATGGTGTTGGTTCTGCTTTGAGCAGGGGGTTGGACTAGA
The DNA here is from genome assembly GCF_013100865.1 of Trachemys scripta elegans. NCBI lineage: Eukaryota > Metazoa > Chordata > Testudines > Emydidae > Trachemys > Trachemys scripta. The sequence continues at coordinate 23,952,223 of NC_048300.1, read as the reverse complement.
TGACCTCCTTAGTCTCTTCCAGCCCGAATATTCTATGATTCTAGACCATATGTCACGAGTCTCACTCATCCTAAATTCAAATTGGTTAATAACTAGTATATTTTGGAGTGGAACATGATCACCTCAACTTTTGGCACAACTCTGGTGCTATTGGTTCTCAGATCTAAGAGAGAGAAAGAGAGAGAGAGAGAGAGAGAGAGAGAGAGATTAAGAATGATCATTCTTGTTTCATCATGTTTGCATTTAAAAATCACACGTCAGATCCTCACTGAAGCTATATCAATTTACACCAGCTCAGGATATGGTCCCATATATACAGGACAGATAAAACATTTATAACAGTTGTAGAATGTTAATATTTAGCCTGTAAATTCATTTAAAAATGAAATTGCATATACTGCAATGAATAATTTTTCCATATTAGCACTGTAACTTGTTCCTTAAATTCTTCAAATCAGAGGTATCTAAACAAAACAAGCAAAAGCCTGGGGGGACCCTGACACAATTGCCAATACAAAAGGATAGTGTCTAGAACAAATATACCTAAGGTCAACAAATGCTGTATGCAGTGCTGTTGTAGATGTGTTGGTCCCAGGATATTAGAGAGACAAGGTGGGTGAGATATCTTTAATTGGACCAACTTCTGTTGGTGAGAGAGACAAGCTTTCGAGCGTACACATAGGGTATGTCTACACTACGAAATTAGGTCGAATTTATAGAAACCGGTTTTATAGAAATCGGTTGTATACAGCCGATTGTGTGTGTCCCCACATAAAATGCTCTAAGTGCTTTAGTCGGCGGACCGCATCCACAGTACCGAGGCTAGCGTCGACTTCCGGAGCATTGAACTATGGGTAGCTATCCCACAGTTCCTGCAGTCTCCACGACCCATTGGAATTCTGGGTTCAGATCCCAATGCCTGAATGATGCAAAACAGTGTCGCGGGGGGTTCTGGGTACATGTCGTCAGGCCCCTCCCCCTCCATCAGAGCACCGGCAGACAATCGATTCGCGCCTTTTTACCTGCGTTACCTGTGCACACAACATACCACGGCAAGCATGGAGCCCGCTCAGATCAGCTCACTGTCACCATATGTCATCTGGGTGACGGCAGACGTGGTACTGCATTGCTACACAGCAGCAGCAGCTAACTGCCTTTTGGCGGTAGACGGTGCAGCATGACGGTAGCCGTGGGGCTGGCAGCTGTAGGGCTGCATTGCACCAGCCCCTTGCCTTTTGGTAGAAGATGGTATATTACGACTGGTAACCGTCATCATTGTACTGCAGTGGCTGTCAATCATGGGCACCTGAGCAGACATGCTACTGTCTCGATGATGATGGCTATCAGTCGTAGTATGCTATTTTCTGCCAATCGCCTAGTATTGTCTGCTAAGCACCCAGAAGAGGCCGAGGGCGATCTGGGTGCTGGCAGACGTAGGGCTGCATTGCTACACAGCAGCAGCCCCTTGCCTTTTGGTAGAAGATGGCATATTATGACTGGTATCCATCGTCATCGTACTGCAGTGGCTATCAGTCATGCTGCACCGTCGGCTGCCAGCTTAAGATGTAAAAAATAGATTTGTTCTGTATTCATTTGCTTCCCTTCCCTCCGTGAAATCAACGGCCTGCTAAACCCAGGGTTTTCAGTTTAATCTTTGGGGGGACCATTCTGTGTGACAGTTGTTTGTGTTTCTCCCTGATGCACAGCCACCTTTCTTGAATTTAATTCCCTGTACCTGTATGCCATGTCGTCACTCGGCCCTCCCTCCCTCCCTCCTTCCCATGGTCTGTCAGATACTAGTTTTGCGCCTTTTTTCAGATCAGGCGCCATAGCTAGCACTGGGATCATGCAGCCCGCTCAGATCACCGCAGCAATTATGAGCACTATGAACACCACGCGCATTGTCCTGGAGTATATGCAGAGCCAGGACATGCCAAGGCGAAACCCGGACCAGCCAAGGAGGCAATTGCAGCACGGTGACGAGAGTGATGAGGAAATTGACATGGACATAGACCTCTCACAAGGAAGGCACAGGCCCCAGCAATGTGGAAATCATGGTGTTACTGGGGCAGGTTCATGGCGTGGAATGCCAATTGTGGGCACGGGAAACAAGCACAGACTGGTGGGACCGCATCGTGCTGCAGGTGTGGGACGATTCCTAGTGGCTGCGAAACTTTCGCATGCGTAAGGGCACTTTCATGGAACTTTGTGACTTGCTTTCCCCTGCCCTGAAGTGCCAGAATACCAGGATGAGAGCAGCCCTCACAGTTGAGAAGCGAGTGGTGATAGCCCTGTGGAAGCTTGCAACGCCAGACAGCTACCGGTCAATCGGGAATCAATTTGGAGTGGGCAAATCTACAGTGGGGGCTGCTGTGATCCAAGTTGCCAGGGCAATGAAAGACCTGGTGATATCAAGGGTAGTGACTCTGGGAAACGTGCAGGCAATAGTGGATGGTTTTGCTGAAATGGGATTCCCAAACTGTGGTGGGGCCATAGACGGAACCCATATCCCTATCTTGGCACCGGAGCCCCCAGCCACCGAATACATAAACCGCAAGGGGTACTTTTCAATGCTGCTGCAAGCCCTGGTGGATCACAAGGGACGTTTCACCAACATCAACGTGGGATGGCCAGGAAAGGTACATGATGCTCCCGTCTTCAGGCACTCTGGTCTGTTTCGAAAGGTGGAGGAAGGGACTTTCTTCCCGGACCAGAAAGTAACCGTTGGGGATGTTGAAATGCCTATCGTGATCCTTGGGGACCCAGCCTACCCCTTAATGCCATGGCTCATGAAGCCGTACGTAGGCAGCCTGGACAGGAGTCTGGACCTGTTCAACTACAGACTGGGCAAGTGCCGAATGGTGGTGGAATGTGCATTTGGACGTTTAAAAGCGCGCTGGCGCAGCTTACTGACTCGCTCAGACCTCAGCAAAAAGAATATCCCCATTGTTATTGCTGCTTGCTGTGCGCTCCACAATATCTGTGAGAGCAAGGGGGAGACATTTATGGTGGGGTGGGAGGTTGAGGCAACTCACCTGGCCGCTGATTACGCGCAGCCAGACACCAGGGCGGTTAGAGGAGTACAGCAGGGCGCGGTGCTTATCAGAGAAGCTTTGAAAACGAGTTTTGTGACTGGCCAGGCTACGGTGTGAAACTTCTGTTTGTTTCTCCTTGATGAACCCTCCGCCCCCCCCACCCGGTTCACTCTACTTCCCTGTAAACCAACCACCCCATCCTCCCCTCCCCACTTTGAGCACCGCTTGCAGAGGCAATAAAGTCATTGCTATTTCACATTCATGCATTCTTTATTAATTCCTCACCCAACTAGGGGGATAATTGCCAAGGTAGCCCGGGGTGGGGGAGGAGGGAAGGAAAAGGACACTCTGCATTTTAAAACTTTAACTCTTATTGAAGGCCAGTCTTATGATGCTTGGGCAATCATGTGGGGTGGAGTGACTGGGTGGCCGGAGGCCCCCCCACCGTGTTCTTGGGCGTCTGGGTGAGGAGGCTATGGAACTTGGGGAGGAGGGCTGTTGGTTACACAGGGGCTGTAGCGGCAGTCTCTGCTCCTGCTGCCTTTCCTGCAGCTCAACCATACGCTGGAGCATATCAGTTTGATGCTCCAGCAGACGGAGCATCGACTCTTGCCTTCTGTCTGCAAGCTGACGCCACCTATCATCTTCAGCCTGCAACTTGCTCTGTTCATCCCGCGATTCAGCCCGCCACCTCTCGTCTCGTTCATATTGTGCTTTTCTCATGTCTGACATTGACTGCCTCCATGCATTCTGCTGTGCTCTATCAGTGTGGGAGGACATCGGGAGCTCCGTGAACATATCGTCCTGCGTCCTCCGTTTTCTCTTTCTAATGTTCACTAGCCTCTGCGAAGGAGAAACATTTGCAGCTGGTGGAGGAGAAGGGAGAGGTGGTTAAAAAAGACACATTTTAGAGAACAATGGGTACACTCTTTCATTACAAGCTTGCATTTTTCCTCTTATAGAGAGGGTCTGCCAGTTTGCTGTGAGAGATCACTCACGCAGTGCCAGGCAACAGATTTCGGCTTGCAGGCAGCCATGGTAAGCCACAGTCTTTTGCCTTTTTTAACCTTCTTAACTTGTAGGAATGGTTTCAAACAGCAGCGCCCTCATTTTCCATATCAAGGATGAATTGGATTGGCCATTTAAAATGGGTTTTCAATGTAAAAGGAGGGGCTGTGGTTTCCGGGTTAACATGCAGCACAAACCCAACTAAACCCCCTCCCCCCTCACACCCAATTCTCTGGGATGATCACTTCACCCCTCCTCCCCCCACCGTGTGGCTAACAGCGGGGAACATTTCTGTTCCTTTAATAAAATCACCCCATTTCAACCAGGTGACCGTGAATGATATCACTCTCCTGAGGATAACAAAGAGCGATACGGAATGGATGTTGTCTGCATGCCAGCAAACACTGGGACCATACGCTACAATGCTTTGTTATGCAACAATTCCAGACTACATGCTACTGGCCTGGCGTGGTAAAGTGTCCTACCATGGCGGACGGGATAAGGCAGCCCTCCCCAGAAACCTTTTGCAAAGGCTTTGGGAGTACATGAAGGAGAGCTTTCTGGAGATGTCCCTGGAGGATTTCTGCTCCATCCCCATACACGTTAACAGACTTTTCCAGTAGCTGTACTGGCTGCGATTGCCAGGGCACATTAATCATTAATCATTAAACACACTTACTTTTAAACCATGTGTAATATTTACAAAGGTACACTCACCAGAGGTCCCTTGTGTGCCCTCAGGGTCTTGGCTGAGTTCGGGGGTTACTGGTTCCAGGTCCAGGGTGACAAACATATCCTGGCTGTTGGGGAAACCAGTTTCTCCCTTCCTTGCTGCTGTGAGCTATCTACATTATCTTCATCCTCATCTTCCTCATTCCCCGAACCCTCTTCCCTGTGTGTTTCTCCAGTGAGGGAGTCATAGCACACGGTTTGGGTAGTGGTGGCTGCACCCTCTAGAATGGCATGCAGCTCCGCGTAGAAGCGGCAAGTTTGCGGCTCTGCCCCAGACCTTCCGTTTGCTTCTCTGGCTTTGTGGTAGGCTTGCCGTAGCGCCTTAATTTTCACGCGGCACTGCTGTGTGTCCCTGTTATGGCCTCTGTCCTTCATGGCCTTGGAGACCTTTTCTAATATTTTGCCATTTCTTTTACTGCTACGGAGTTCAGCTAGCACTGATTCATCTCCCCATATGGTGAGCAAATCCCGTACTTCTCCCGTTCGGTCCAGGCTGGAGCTCTTTTGCGATCCTGGGACTCCATCATGGTCACCTGTGCTGATGAGCTTTGCGTGGTCACCTGTGTTCTCCACGCTGGGCAAACAGGAAATGAAATTCAAACATTCGCGGGGCTTTTCCTGTCTACCTGGTCAGTGCATCTGAGTTGAGAGTGCTGTCCAGAGCGGTCACAATGAAGCACTGTGGGATACCTCCCGGAGGCCAATAACATCGAATTCCGTCCACACTACCCCAATTCCGACCCGCAAAGGCCGATTTTATCGCTAGTCCCCTCGTCGGAGGTGGTGTAAAGAAACCGGTTTAAAGGGCCCTTTAAGTTGAAAGAAAGGGCTTCGTCGTGTGAACGTGTCCAGGCTTAATTTGATTTAATGCTGCTAAAGTCGACCTAAACTTGTAGTGTAGACCAGGCCAAGCTTTCGAGCGTACACATAACTCTTCTTCAGGTCTGGGAAATGTACTCAGGGTGTCACAGCAAATACAAGGTGGAACAGATTGTTTAGCATAAGTAATTAATATGTTTCAAGGGACCATGCAAGGTGAAGTGGTCCATTAACACTGATCCAGTCACAGAGTGTAAGGGGAGGATGCTGAAGGGTGGGGTGAGGGGTTAGTGGGTTATAGATTGTTATAAACCATAAATCCAGTGGCTGGTAGACACTAAAAATCATGGACTGAATACAAAGTTAGGAGTTTAAAAGCTCCCAGGCTTGTCTTTACAAAGTGTCATGCAGGTTTCCTTTGCGGATGAGCACTGAGAGGTCAGCTATAGAGTGATCACTTTGTGAAAAGTGTCCACCCACAGGTGATATGGTGTTTTTGTCTTTTATAATTTTTTTGTGTAAGTTCATTCAAGGGAATAGTGATTGTCTCATTTCAACCACATAGTTGTTGGTGGTGCACAGTTAGTACGCTGGATGAGGTACACCACATATTGTAGAACCCATGGATCTTGAAAGGTGTGTTGTGGGGGGGGGGTGATGATCATTGTAGCAATGGAGATATGTCTACAGGGTTTGCATGTGTTGTTCTGGCAGGGTCTGGTGCTGCTTTGAGTTAGTGTGTCCTTGTTTGTGGGGAGCTTGCTTCTGATGATGAGGTTGGGAAGGGGTTGTCTGAAGACTAGAAGAGGGGGTTCAGAAAAGATTCCTTTTAGTATGTGGTTCCCATCTAACATGGGTTGTAATTGTTTTATGATACCCTGTATGGATTCCCATGTGGCATGTAAGTGACAACTAGGGGTGAGCGGTTGAAGGGGGTTTTATTAGTCAAAAGAATAGGTATAGGTGTTTAGGTGGCCCATTCCATGATGAGATCTACTTTTCTGTGAAGTGTCCTTGTTTGGTCAAGGCGGGTTTAAGTATGTTAAGGTATATGTCCTGCACTTTCTCTTCAGAGCATATTCTGTGGTATCTGAGAGCCTGGCTCTGGATAACAGATTTGTTTGCATGTATTATGTGGTTACTAGATCTGTGAAGGTAGATGTGGTGATCTGTGGGTTTCTTGTATATAGTTGTCTGTAGGGTTCCATTGTTGAATCTGATTGTGGTGGTCCGGAAAGTTGATTCTAATTTGGGAGTGCTCTAGAGGGAGTTAATGGGTGGGTGGCAGTTGTTGAAGTTGTGATGGAAATCTGACGGAATTTAGGTCATCTGTCCAAAGGATGAAAATATCACTGATTTTGTGGTGCATTTGTCCAGAAATTCTTCCTCAAGGTGGCTGAGGAAGAGACTGGCATATTAGTGAACCATCCTAGTACCCATAGCTGTTCCATTGGTTTGAACAAAGTGTTTGTTGTTGAATATAAAATTGTTATGAGTGAGGATGAAATAGATGAGTTTGGTGATGCATTCGTGGGTAGCTATCTGAGTGTTGTCCATTGTCTTGTAAATATTTGAGAGAGGCAGCAATGCTGCCATTGTGAGGACTGTTGGTGTATAGAGATGATGGTGGCAAAATAGTGTTCTGAGGGAGGTAGTTAATGTTGTGGAGGAAGCTGACAGTGTCCTGGAGGAAGTTGGCTCTTTGTGTGGTGAGTGGTTTGAGGATGTTTTATTTGAGTCCCGATATTCCTTCAGTAAGAGTGCCGTGGCCAGATATGATGGGTCTGCCTGGATTACTTGTTTAGGTAACTTGGGAAGCATGTAGAAGATCCCTGGGGTGGGTTCATGGGGGATGATGTTGTAGAGTTGTCTGGGGAAGTATTTGATGATATCCTTGAATTCCTGGGTAAATTGTGGTATGGGGTTTTCTCTGAGTTCTTTATAGTAGGTATTGTTGGAGAGTTGTTGGTTGGCCTCGTTAGCATAGTCATCACAGCAGAGGACTACAATGGTGCCCCCTTTGCTGGCTTGAGCACTATCTGGTAGTTGGATTTAAGGACTAAATAGCTGTCCTCTCTGAAGTGGAGAGATTGTGGTGAATATGATATTTGTTAAGGATTTCACACACAATATTTTCCTGAAGCAATCAATGTAATGTTCAAGAGTGTGATTTCATCCGCTATGAGGTGTACAGTAAGATGATTCTTTTTTCTTCTGACTGTCAGTGGGGATGTGATAAACTCACACAGAAACTCTTACAGAAAAATGGTAAAAGAAAGACAAAAACACCATCTCACCTATGGGTGAACATTTTGCACAATCTATAACCCAATAACACCCATCCCCTCAGGTTTCTCACCCACCCCACGACTTAATGGGCCACTTCACCTTGAATGGTCCCTTGAAACAAGTTAGCTACTTATGCTAAACAATGTGTCCCACCTTGTATCTTGCTGTGACACTGAGTACATTTTCCAGACTTGAAGAAGAGCTCTGTGTAGCTCAAAAGCATGTCTCTTCTCACCAATAGACGTTGGTCCAATACAAGATATTATCTCTGATATTGTCTCTGAAAAGTCAACAAAGTGATTCATGCTGTGGTAAGACTTATTTATCACTTTGACCCGAGGTCACAGAGGAAGTCTGTGGCAGTACTGGTTATTAAATACAGGGCTCCTGAGTTGTAGTTCAGTGTCTTAGCCACTAGACACCTTTCCTTCCTAAAACTACAGACCATACTTCCAAAATATGGCAGCCATTCAGTCAATAGTTATCCCCGCATTGCGACTTGATTAACATAACTAATCCATTTAAGTGTATTGCAACACAGATATTGTAGGCTTTTGAATAACTGCAGTTTATTACAGGCAGATATTATTCTGTACTATTGAGATACCAGAATGTTCCAAAGACACAATCTCTGCTTGAGCTACTATATTCTAAAATTTAACATGTCACTATGCCAACCAATGTACTAGAAGCACAGGACTAGAATTATGTTCTAGTGTGAGTTCTCTTCAATATAAAATGAAGTTACACTATGAATGTGGAAACTGAATTAGAGGGTAAATGAGAGCAGGCACTTCTTTAAGATGGACAGCAGCATAAGGTATATGCTTTGCAATTACCAGAACCCAAACAAATAAAAGGCCTGGGACAAAAATAACATGCAAAGAGAATTAAAACATGAGCTTTTCAGTTTGTTTTATTGGTGACTTTTAGCACCTATTTCCATTCATTAACTTGGAATGTGCCATTTAAAAAAAATGGCATGAGGATTTTCTATCATTTAATGCCACATAGGAAAAGAACTAGTCCCTTGAAAATAACTTCAGTAACACTATGATAAATCATGTGCTATGCATCTTACTATACACAATTAACTGAGTGTGCAGCAACCATAAAAATCAAAGATGAAGAAAAAAAACGTTGAACGCAGATCATTAAAAATTTATTCTAAATCATATTTACTGCACTTTAGTTCTAAGACATTTTCAGTCACTATAGAAAAAAACCTGAATGGCCAAACTCATAAATCAGAATGATTGCAAGATGGAAACACAATTAGCCTAATTACCTCATGCAATCCATTATGGATGGGGAAAAATGTTAGGCAAACTGCTGAATTCTGAACAATTAAATTTTGCCTAAATGGTTTCTGTATAAACTGCATATTAGCTATATTCATAGTTTTTATTTTACATCATATGGGTCTCAAATCTTGTGGCATGAAGAACAACATAGCTTCACACCTGAAGTTATACACATAGCTATAATATTAAAAGAGAGAGCTGTAAAATTGCATTGAGACAACATATCAGACATACCCTAGAAGTGACCTCCCTTTACAGGGAAATAGAGGTGACCATAATAAAGCAAAATAATATTGATGAAGTGCTAGGGTTATAGACATAATTGAAATATAGCATACATTGCACTTACTCTGGCAATCTATTAGACACTGCAGGTGTTATTTAGAATTGTTTTTCAAAAACAAAGTTTCAAGGAGTTATTCTAAGTTTTGTACTTAAAGAGCAATTCTGGGTACCTGGAAATAGTAAGAGTTCTTCTGCTATGGTAGATGAGGTAGATAGGGGGCTTTGAAAAATCTCTTACTCTAGCTATAATACATACTGTAGAGTTGCTATTTGCTAGGCAGAGATTCTGATAACTTTACTCATGGTGAGTAACGTCTTGAGGGACAGCACAGAACTTACAGCTTGGGGGTAGGAAAAGTCCAGGGCTGTCTGTCACCAGCTGTCTATGACCAACAGCACTGCCCAGAATCTCTGCTGGGCTGCATACTGTGGGCCCTCTCCTGACATGTCTCTCCCACCCCAGCCCTGCCCCTAGCATACCCCTTTTACAGAGGTTTTCAAGGGAGTCCTCAGAGGACAGCCTGCAGCTGTCTTCTTCAGTTCCCGCATCAGGGGAATTCTTATCTATGGACTGGGGTTTTTAGAGTTCCTTTTATTAAGTGCACAGAGGCTGGCCAGAGATAAGAATCTCACCCAATGACTTCAGTGGGACTAGTGACATTGTAAGATAGTACAGAAGATGAGAAAGGTTATCTGAATCTAGGTATAGTGGATTTTCTACGCAGTATCTCAATCTTTAACAATTGCAAAGATGTATAATAAACATAAATAAATGCAAATGTATGGGATTTACTGAATGTTAAAACCCAAGGACCTGATTCTCCTCACATTTATGCTGTTTTTAGTCTTATGTAACACCATAAACTTCTGTACTGTTACCCCTCCCATTGATACCCATGGAATCTGGAGTAGAATATAGCCTTGAAATGATGCAGCTCATTCTTAACAGAGTGCATCTAGAGTATGTTCAGAGAAAGTGGTACCTATTATAAAACAATTGGGCACAGCAATTCCTAAAAAAGTGTCACCTGGACACTGGTCAGCAGCCAAACAGGGAGCCAAAGAGTACAAGCATATAACCAGCAAAAGTAAGCAGAGTAGTGCTCAGTAGAAAAATTGGATATTCCTCAACATTAGATGGCTAGAATAACTCACTAATCCCATGTCTAGTTAAATTACAAGTGAACAAAACAGAGCTGCCCCCTGGTTTTATCTATATGTGTTTTGCTGCCCCAAGCACAGCAGTCAGGTGGCTTTCGGCGCCGCTGGTCATGCCGATTCGGTGGCATGCCTGCAGGAGTTCCGCTGGTGCTGCGCCTTCGGCGTCCCCACCGCCGAATCCGTGGGACTGGCGGACCTCCCGCAAGCATGCCGCCAAAGGCAGCCTAACTGCCACTCTCACAGCAACCGGCAGGCTGCCCCTCGCAGCTTGCTGCCCCAGGCACGTGCTTGCTGCGCTGGTGCCTGGAGCTGCCCCTGGATAAAACAATTTTATGAACTATCAGAGAAATTCAGTATTTTGCATTTCCTCTGTCAGGTTCAGAGGGTTAAAAACCAAAAGAATATTTTGTTGTTCTTTTACCTTAGATTTTCAAAGAGTTCCATGGGATTTAGAGCAGTGGTTTTCAAACTTTATTTCTGGTGACCCAGTTGAAGAAAACTGTTGATGACCGCAACCCAATGGAGCTAGGGATGAGGCAGAGGGTTGGGGTGTGGGGGTGAGGGCTGCGAGGTGGGGCTGGGAATGAGGGGCTCAGGACTGGGGCAGGGGGTTGGGGTGTGGGAGGGGGTCAGGGATCTGCGCTGGGGGTTCAGGCTCTGGGGTGGGGCCTGGGATGAGGGTTTGGGGTGCAGGAAAGGGATCCGGGTTTGAGGGGGGGCAGGCTCAGGGCTGGGGCTGGGGATTGGAGCATGGGGTTGGGGCGGCTCCTGGTAGGCAGTGCAGCTGGGGTGCAGAGGCAGGCTTCACGCCTATCTTGGAACCACGGACCGTGCTGGGCCCTGGAAGTGGTCAGCAGGAAATCCAGCTCCTAGGTGGAGGTGTGCAAGTGGCTCCGTGTGGCTCTTGCCCACAGGCACCCCCCCCAACTCCCACTGGCCGGGAGCTGGCCAATGGGGATGTGGATCTGATGCTTGGGGTGGGGGCAGCACATGGAGCCCCGTGGCCTCCCCGCCTAGGAGCCAGACCTGCTGTTGGCTGCTTCCGGAGCACAACATGGTGTTGGAACAGGTAGGGACTAGCCTGCCTTAGCTGGGCAGCACCACCAATGGGACTTTTAATGGCCTGGTCGGTGGTACTGACCAGAGCTGCCACAACCAAGTGCCTTACATTCCGTGACCCAGTACTGGTTCACAACCCACAGTTTGAAAACCACCAATTTAGAGAAGCTACTGGATAGAACTTCCATTGACTTCAATGGAATTAGTTTATCTTATTCCTGTATAGCGCTTTGAAAATAGAGAGGTACAACAGGGATAGTTTGCACATGAATAATTTATAGCATTGAATACAAGTCATTCCTTTACTTACAAGGGCATAAATTCATTCCACATCATACTGAGATCCATCAAATGTCTTGCTACAACTTTTTGCTTTCACAAATAAGTAGCTGAGCATTACACATACAGCTCCCCTGCACATAAATTGCTGATAACTAAATAGGATGTATGCATGTTTTGACAGGTAATTACATGGTAAATATGCTCTATGAAGACAGTATATAAGATGTTGGCAAATACCAACAATATAATTTGTACTAACATCAGGAGTGAGTACAGGTTGGTAACTGCTCTCTGTAACGGAGTGGACTCACCCCTGCGGCGCCTCCTGCTGGGTCCAGTCTGTGGGAATTGGCTCTTCCAGTGTCTTGGGGTGCCCCCTGCAGGCTGGTGATCCTCCTTGTCATTGGCCCTGTGTTCCTCCCAGGACCCCGGTGCCCCTTTCTCTGGGTGCTGTCCCCTGGCAATACCCCAACAGTTCTGGGTCTCTCCCTCCCAGGGGAACCCCCACCCAGTACCCCCACTTCGTCTTAGTCTTGGCTACTGCCCAGTCTCCATCTAGCCCCATTCACTGGGGCAGACTGCAGTATCATTCACTCATCACAGGCAAAGGGGTTCGGACCTGCTGCCTCTGCCTACCTGTGGGCTGCCCCCTGCAACCCTACACCTACTAGGCCTTGCCAGGCCTGCAGCCTGGGGCTTTCCTAGGCTGGAGCTCCCAGCTCCTCTGGTACCTTCCCCAGCCCTGCTCCCAATCTAGGTGTCTGGTAAAGCTCCCTGCAGCCAGGCCCTTCTCTCTCTGAACACAGAGAGAGAGAGTAAGCCCTTGCTCCTGGCTCCCAGCCTTTATAGGGCCAGCTGGGCCCCGACTGGGGCATGGCCCAGCTGCGGCTGCTTCCCCAATCAGCCCAGGTTTTTCTTTCACAGCCTGCCAGCCCTCTCCCAGGGCTGGTTCCAACCCTATCAGGGCTGGAGTGGGTCACCACCCTGCTACACTCTCATTTCAAATTCAAGGGGCCCACTTCTGCTCTAGTGGTGCAGTAACACCAGGGCAACCCTAATGCACAAATCACATGTATGAAATCCAGAGCAGAATTTGAAGTCTTTGAAGTGTTACACTGGTGTGCATTGTTTTGCTGGTGTGCATTGTTTGTTTATAGGTTCATCAATGGCTATTAGCCAGGATGGGCAGGAATGGTGTCCTTTGCCTCTGTTTGCCAGAAGCTGAGAATGAGCGGCAGGAGACGATTACCTGTTCTGTTCATTCCCTCTGAGGCACCTGGCACTGGCCATTGTTGGAAGACAGGATATTGGGCTAGATGGACCTTTGGTCTGACCCAGCATGGCCGTTCTTATGTTGGACTATGGGATTTTTTTTTTTAAACTGGTGAGGATGTACTATCTGGAAAGGAGCCAGCTTGATTCTCAGCTCCCTGGTTGAGTTGGCAGGGCTGGCAGTTAGGAAAAAAATGCTTCTTTTTCCTTCTAACCTGAGCTTATCTGACATGGCATCACTGACAGACACGTGGGGCTGCAAAATGCCATTTTTCTAGAGCACTTTTCAGAGAAGATCTGCGCCTTGGCCTAGAGTTCCTCCTGTGCCAATCTTTCCTTGTTGCAGAGGATGGGAGGTTACTTAAGGGTGCCAGAGCAAAACTCTAGCCCTTTCCCAACCCTGAAATATTCCCAACACTGAGCAGGGAGTGGTGAGGGCTTCTCACCTATGGAGCTAGTACATTTAAATTATGTATGTATTAGTTCTAGGATACCCCCCAAGTCACAAATGTTATTAGGAATTACTACCAGAGAAAGCAGAGTCATTAAGGGCACTATTCCATAATCAGACCTAATTTGGGACAGGAATGGCTGTTCCTGGTCATGTGCCTCTTCAGGCACAACAAAAAGTTCATGGGAGAAATGATGCGGGCCTTTTTCCATGGTATTATTGTACCTTTAAGAGTTCCTATATTAGTTCCCTCATCCTGGCTTTAAAAAAGAGGAAAGGAATTTCCTTTTCCATTATCCGTATTCTTGCAAGGATCCTCCTAACAAAGAGAAGAACTTTTAAAATACTCCCACCAAAAGCCAAAACCAGAGCAAGAAACCCAAACATTGAATCAGAATGTAAATGAAGGATCTAAGCCTTCAAGCTGCTGAGTGTTTTTAGAGGTACTGGGCCCACTGAACATTCGCTAACATCAGTGGGAGTTGAGGGGGCTTAGCACCTGTTGGAAATACATGGCACCATGCAGCGTTGAGCCTTTACTGAACATAAGGAGGCAGCTGCATTTCCAGGATTGAAGTCAAAGCTTTGCCCAGGAAAAAAAAAAATGTGCCTGCAAAACTCATTTGTGAAAGGGTATATTGAGGATTTCCACATGGAAATACCCATTTGTGCACACAGTAATCATTTGCACATATACATGCAAGGTTTGTGCACATGACTGTTGTATGCAGGCAGCAGTACTGAAACATTTTCTGCTTGGTAGTTTCACTGTATTTCTTGATAGATTATTGCAAGTTTTCTTCAAAGGGATTTATTTTGTGACTTTCCTCCACCCTCTCCCACTCTATCCCCTAACCTGGTCTCCTCTCCCTTCCTCCTCTTTCATCAGCAAATGCTGCTTATTACAGGGGTAAGACTTAGTTTGCAAAAATGTGCCAGAGCAAGCGGAATGCTCCCTTTGTCCTTCAGCACTCTCTTCCGCTGTGAATCACGGTTTAGATTTCAAGGTGGAAAACACTTTTCAACATGTGAAAAATAACTGTCTTTAGCTGATATTAAAATCAGCAAAACCTTGCAGATGAAAGCAGAGTTTTCCCTCCTTATTCACTGCCATGAGGAAAAATTCACTAGGTTTGCTTGAGGAACAACTATACAAATCAAACCAGCAGGGGCTGCCAAGGTATGGGCTCTTTATTATGCTAACAAGTAAGACATTTGCATCTAGAAAACTTCCTTCTGACTAGTTCCTTAATGAGAGAGCTTGGTATGAAACAATGAGTAAAATAAAGAAATGGTATTGAGCTATAATTATCTAAAGATGACTCTAGTGACTGATTGTTTATGTATAATTTTGGCATAGAATAACTGAACTCCAGGTCTTCCTGTCAAACATATAGAAAGGATTTTTGGTGAGGCTATCAAAATATTCTTGGCTGTAGCATGAGTGAACGTGGGAGCTCTCAGGCTTCCAAGATTTAAGATTCACCAAAGCTCCAACCTTGTTCCACTTGGGCCCTAAGATCTGAAGAGTGGGATATCTGTTTGTTTGTCAATATGCAAGAGTGACTGTACCTTGCTCATCATTATGATATCAGAAATAAGCAGGTAGCTCCTTGCTGAGTGATTCTCTCTCTCTCCTCCATCCCATAGTGGTGAGGAGCCGTTTGCTTCACTTATTGAAGCTTGGGGGATTTATTTTAATTGCTAGAGTAAAGCTAGGGTATAGTGTTGGATTCTGTATTTGCATTTGGAGGTGGTGACATTGGTGATCATCCGGAGCTCTTCAGGAAGGAATTCCACTACTGTAGGCAAGCCTCCGAGAAAGCTCAGTCTGCAGCTGTCATGATTCTTTGGGCCAGGTTCTATAGTTCAGTGGGACAGCTTTGTATCAGTCTCCAGTGCAAAGCTGCATTTAAGCAAGTGGATCTGGCCTGTGTAGGATTATCCCTGTGTAAGGGAATTCTCAGGTGGCACAAAGCCTACAGCCGTTCCAGTCCCTTGCATACTGATATGTCAGAGTACAAAAGGGGGCATGGTTGGATTGTCCCTAAACCCCAGCAATATCTAGAATGGCCCCTTTGAGATCCTGGCAGCTAGTGTAGTTTACAGCAACCTTCAGATTGCACTCATTTGAGCTTGGAGACAGAGCTAATATGGAGGTAGGCAAGGTTTGGGTGGGCCAAAGACACTCTACCTCAATATAATGCTATCCTCGGGAGCCAAAAAATCTTACCGCATTATAGGTGAAACCACGTTATATTGAACTTGCTTTGATCCACCAGAGTGAGCAGCCCCCCCCCCCACCCCCCGGAGCACTGCTTTACCGCATTATATCCAAATTCGTGTTATGTTGGGTCGCGTTATATTGAAGTAGCAGTGTAGCTGGTCTAAAGTCACCTTTGCGGACACCTGATTTTGTGCCTGAATTTGTTGTGAATAGTTTCATGTTCCTAAGGATCACAGCTGTCATGGAAGATATTGATTACAGAAGGAGAGTTGGTCCCTTGATCCACTGTTCAATGGGGAACCAGCATAATGACCAAACATAGAGGTGAAGGCATTTACAGGGATTTTGTGTTCATTCTCAGGTTTAGGTCACCACAATATCTAGCCTAGGGGTCAAAGAGACATAGATCACTGATCCCATCAGCTTCTGTCTGAACAGGGTGACCAGATGTTCCGATTTTATAGGGACAGTCCCGATTTTGGGGACTTTTTCTTATATAGGCACCTATTACCCCCCACCCCCGTCCCGATTTTTTACACTTGCTGTCTGGTGAGGATGAAGTCTCGTAGCAGTCTGCAGCTGTCATGTCTGAAGAGGATGAAGTCTCGTAGCAGAAAGGTGGCAGAAAGTATTTCTAGCAGCAGTTGCTATTTTGATATTCATATTCAGCAAGGAATCCAGGCGTACCCAGAAGCTCCGCACTGTGTCATGTATGGGATTGCATTGCTCATTAGGCAGCTGATTTTCCTGCCTTGGTAGAACAGGTAGTTATGAGCAGAGAGGTGCATTTGCAACCAAAGGCACAAGGATAGTTTGACAGGCCAGGCAGTATACATTTAATGTTGCCAAGAACTGATGTACTGCTGTCCCAGTGATGGAGGCAAAGTAGGAAGCATTTCGTTTAGAGAGAGAGGGAAGAATATATGCAATGATAAAATGAGCACTAAAATGATTCCCTAACTGTGTGAAAGTACAGCGGCGTTTACAGGGGCTGACAGGAAACAAATGGAGGTTTTTTTCATATGAAAGAACGAAGGAGAGACTGGGCAGGTGCTAAAGCTTTTGCCCAACCAGAACTACAGTAAAGTGAGGTTACTTGGTAACTAGGGATGAGCAGGGGAGGAAAAGGGAAGCCTAGCTATTTTGTCAGAGGCTTTGTAAAATACATGTGATGCTTCAAGGACTGCAGCTGCTCTCACAGTGGTTTAACTCCATTGATTTCAGCCGATCAGCATCAACATAATTGCTCAGAATCAGGCACTATAGGCCAGCTTCTTAGCTAGTGTAAATTTAAGTCAATGGAGTTACACCTATGAGGATCTGGCCCTTTGGTTTTAATTAAAATGGACAAAATTCTGCTCACTATTATAGTCATACTACCCCTTAGAACACAGTGGTGCAGCAATTTGCAGAGCAGAAGCAAGCTAGCGTGGTGCAGTGTATTTTTTGTATGGCTGATTTCTTGAAACAGTAGCAGCTTAATATTGCTTACTCAGAGCAAGTGAACTGTCTTTAGGTTATTTGAAATCTGTCTGACTAAAGGCTCGAAAGTGTACAAAATCACATTGATCTGTGACTGGAACGGCCATTCATTCTCTTTATCCAGTCATAATAATCTGCTTATTCCATATATATTTTGGTCATCAAAGAAATACCATTTACACTGCTGCTAACAAACATGTATTATTGCAGGAAATTTTAGCTGCCAGCTGCAATGGCAGACAAACCACTTGCCAATTGCTGTCATCCAAACAGTCATGAGCCAGTAGGACAGGCTGTGATCCCAGAAGCCCAAATGGACTGACAGACATGGGATTCAACCACTGCAGAGGGATTTCTTTTGGAGTAGCTTTCTGCAACTCTCAGAAATAAATCTGTCAGAAAGACAGCAGATGTAAAATAATGTGCGAGCAAGAGGCATTCTAATAGCAACGTTGTCAGTGAAAGCTGGATAGCCTAGTATGTATCTAATACTGCTGCCAAAGCAAATTTCCCCACTGTATGTAATTTAGTTATCGAAGAGTGGTACTCCTTTAGGGATAGCTCAGTGGTTTGAGTGTTTGCCTACTAAACCCAGGGTTGTAAGCTCAATCCTTGAGGGGGCCACTTAGGGATCTGGGGCAAAATAAGTACTTGGTCCTGCTAGTGAAGGCAGGGGGCTGGACTTGATGACCTTTTGGGGTCTGTTCTAGGAGATAGGATATCTCCATATATTCTACAGAGGGGTCACTGGCTATGGTTATCAGGTTGTTAATTGTTTAATGAGTGTCTTCAAAACTTCAGTAAAATATTAAACTTGTCCAAAAGATATTAGCAGTAGGAGAGCGATGTTTTGTTATCAGCCATTGTGGTTTATACTCTACAGTGTTTTGCTTGTAGAATAAAGCACTAGATGAACAGTCTATCATCCACATGTGATAGAAATAGTTTAAGACTTGGTAGTTTATAATTAAAAGAACCAAAGTCAGAAAAAATCTTCAGTTCTCAATTGGCCGGTATTATTGTTAATGAGAATAATAAATTAAGTATAACACCATCGATCTAAGGATCACAAGTTGCTTTACAAAGACTAATGGCCGCATTCTGTTCTCATTTATTCCAATGCAAAGACTTCCATTTCAGCGGGGTTACACAGCTGTGAGAGTAGAATTCAGCTTTAGACATTTGATCCAACGCCAAAGAAGTCAATGGAAAGACTCCCATTTATTCAATAAGATTTGGTTCAGACCTCATTATATTAAGTTCAGCTTTCTACCATAGGTAAGCATTACTGTATCCATTTTTACATGAGTAAACTGGATCCAAGAGCGCTTAAGGATTCCTTTAGGCTCTTTTGAATATCCCTGTTTAAAGGACTTCTCCATGGTCATACAAGTAATCAATGGCAGAACGAGCAATGGAACTATCTTCATGTCCTCTGTGGTGATTAGACTTCATTGGAATCCAGAGGAAAAAAGAAGTGGCTGAATTGCTGTTTAACTAAAGCACTTGTACAGACTCAGCCACTATGGGATCTATGCTATGGTAGGGCTTTTCCCTAGCGTTGAAGTACACACTGCCACACCCTTTAAATAGGTTTATTGTCCAAGAAAACCAACCAGTCCTGCAGCTCACCTGTTGTCTCAGGGTTTCACAGCCATCCCTCCCAGGAATCTCAGCTGCTTCTTGCAGCTTTCCAGTCAACATCCTTCTCTGCCAGACCTTATTCAGCCAGCTATGTTACTCTTCTGAAACAGCAGTACTAAGGCAATTTTCCTAGCCTGTTGCTCCAGAATCCCTCAGAAGCATTGACATTATTCTGCTAGGGTTCCTTTTCCCCAGCACAGCCTGTTGCAACAGCTGGGTCTCTTCCTAGCCTCTGACAGCCTTTTTAGCCCCAGATGTAGCCCTGCCCCATCTTAATTGGCTCAGTTGGGCCCATCTGCTCTAACACAGGAGAACTGGGCTTGGTCTACTCACAGGACCCAGCATTCCTGTGACAGGATTATTCAAGATATGCAGTGTTGCCTTGAACCTCACATTACCAATGACCCCCACATGCATGTAATAATCAAGACTAAAGTGAATTGCAATGGTGGTGGTGGAGGGGCACCTGCTGATACCACAGTTACAGCCTATCAGTCTGTCTTGGGTCATACCACAAGGACATTCAAGTGTCAGGGTTTAAGCAGCAGCCCTCCAGTACAGGGCAGAGCGGCCTAGCAGCCAGAGCCAATACCACAGCCCTTGCGTTCAGAGCAGCGAGGCCTAGCGGCCAAAGCCAATACTGAGGCCCTTGCGTTCAGGGCAGTGCGGCCTAGTGGCCAATACCCAGGGGCCATCAGCACAGGGGTGGTGGCTCAGGCCCACCCCACTACACCAGGCCCTGTACTCAGGGCTCTGACAGTGGGTCTGTGGGGAATCCCACCGAAACACGCTGACCTCATACGGATGGGAGATACCATTCGATCACGCTCCCTGGGTCACTTCCTACTGAGCTTCCTGAATCTGCAGTCCATGTGGCATTGGGGTCTCCGGGCTCCTCAGCGCAAGTAACTCCCTGTGACACTGGTGGTGACAGATCTCCGTTTCGGACATCAGGATCTCTGGCTCCCGCCGGCAAAGGTACTTCTTCTCCAGCAGTCCACCCAGACTGAGCTGGGCTGCTCCCTTTTATACTAGCACAGCACTTGGATCATGTCCAGTATGGTCTGAGAGGTGGGACTTCCTCTGCCCACAGTGTGGGGTTAAGCCCTTCCAGCCCAGTGCGGGCTATTCAGGCCAAATCACAGGTACCTATTGAATTTCTGGGGAAATGGGCATGAATTGCAATGGGTAGTGCGCACTATGTGAGATGTGTGAAATCCTGTGCCTGTCCTGGCCACGTGGGCTGCACTGCCTATGCATGACAGGCAGATTAAGGATGGCAGGATTTGCATAGCTTCTCTTCGGTTGCATCAGCATCTCCATTCTATTTTAATTAAATGTTTCTATTAAAAAATCATTTCTTAGTACTAGGGAACAAAATGCTCCATTTTAAAATATAATAAGTTCAAAGGCAACTTCATGGGTGAATTATTGATATACATTAATAGCATAGCGATTTGTGGTGCGTATAGGTGAACAAAGTATAACCCCCTCAAAATGTGCTAATCAAATAGCTACTGGTCTATATAAAAAAACCTAACAGGACTACCAGTGGACACAGTCTCATCATTTGCCTGTGTAGAAATGATCATGGAACCACAAATTGTGGAACAGTTTCAAAGTAGCACACTTTAAACCTTGTAAAAAAACACTTAATGAAGTGAAACATGAATCGATGTTAAATTTTGTATAGTGCCTCAGTCATACTGATTGCTATTGCCAGTGACTTTTAATATAGATCTGTTAAACAACTATAAAACTTGTTGAGTTTGAAATGATAGGTGGTAAATATTAATGAGGTTCAAAGGCTGAATTACTATGTTTGCTTAAAGTACCAGATTCTTTTTTCTAATCTGTTGTTTTTTATAATGGGAGAGCATCAATGGGAATCTTTAGGACATGTGAATGAAATCTTGCTTAGTTTCATGTGAGTTCAATGAAAAAGAGGCAAATTGTACCTGGTGGCTGGTACCATGTGAATGCTATAGAATTCTTTCTTTTATTGGCTTTATTTCCAGTGTATCCAATGATAGACATGAAGATGCTGCTTAGACTTACTGCTAGAACTAACTCCAAGTGTCATATTTACTGAAGTATTTGAATTTCTCTCTAAGGAAACACAAAAACATTAAATAGGAGGACAGAGAGTCCTGGATACAGTGGAAATGGAGTGGTGCTGGGCAGAGTCCCGTGAGTACCACCGAGCAGAACTATGCAGGGTTCTGAGTGTCCTAGTGTGAATGGTAGATGAGCTCGGGGGCGGGAAGGCAGTGATAGATCCATGACTATAATGGAGCCACCAACCATTTTCCCCGTGGATTTAAAGGGACAGATTCTCAGGCATGGGACTCAAGGCATTGGAGCAAAGATAGATTTCTGTGATCTTTCTGCCCCCATGATCCTGATGGCAGCTTCTCTAACTTACATTAACCTGTAATAGCTTGTTTCCGGCCCCCAGCATGCCCCCTACCATCCCCTATACTGTGGAGAGGGGAGAAATGGGTGTTTGGCAAAGAGATGGCTCTATGACAGATAGAGATTTGCCTTAGGGCCGGTAAGGCAGGTTTCTGGCCTTTGGAGGTTGAGGCTTTGGTTAGGAATGTGACTGTAAAATTGGCATTCCCTTACTTAATCAGGTGAGGGGACAGCTATTTTTCCCTGCTTTGTGGACTGCATTGGGGTTTAGGCATAAGATAGACGGCAGTGAGCATGCCTGGTGGCAGAAATATAGGTGTCCACAGGACTTTAACAGTGAACATTTAAGCACTGTTTGAGTTTAGGCACCTACAGGGTGTGCTGGCAGCAGCCAAGCAGGAGTTTTGTGGATCACAGTGGCACCTAAATCTGGGACTATGCCCCTAAATCTGAGGTTTGGTTACCGCAATACTTTTGTGGATCTGGACCTAACTCCCTGAATACTGAGCACTAGGCTCACATTAGCAGCAAGGAGACCCAGCTGGCAACTGACAGTGATGCTGCCTCTTAAATCCTCCCCAATACTTAATGGCAACTACTTCATTTAAATTAATATTTAGCGCTGATCGTTCCTGTTAGCCCCACAGAGTTGACACAGCTGTGGGAGGAGATAGGCTCTGTTTCAGCTCGTGCTTCATCAACACAATTGTAAACCAAATCCTTGATACAAAACCTTTTGCCTTTGCCCCAATTATCACCAGTACGGTGGTAGTGCTAGTTACTTGGGACAACAACATTATAATGGCTTGTCAACACTGGTTCTCCACTTCTAAGGTAACTCTCTTCTCTTCATGTGTCAGTATATTTATGCTTGCATCAGTAATTTTCACTCCATGCATCTGAAGAAGTGGGGATTTTAACCCACAAAATGCCCAAATAAATCTGTTAGTCTTTAAGGTGCCACTAGACCCCTCATTGTTTTTGTGGATACAGACTAACATGGCTACCCCTCGATACTTAACATTATAATGATTATACTGCCAACCTCTGAGTAACACACCTCAGTTGGGTCAGCGCTACTGAGGATGAGGTGCAGACCAAAAGAATACAGCTTGGCATTCATCTCCCAAGATGCATTTGGCAGTCAGTTAGTTTACTTGTAACCAGGGTACAGTTGACCTGGAAGTGACAGAGATGATTAATATGCAGCCCCCATTCCCATGATGCTATTTTTAGGCCTGGTCTACACTAGGCGTTTATGTCGAAGTTAGCGCCGTTACATCGAATTAACCCTGCACCCGTCCACACCGCGAAGGTATTTAGTTCGACATAGAGGTCTCTTTAATTCGACTTCTGTACTCCTCCCCGACGAGGGGAGTAGCGCTAAATTCGACATGGCCATGTCGAATTAGGCTAGGTGTGGATGGAAATCGACGCTAATAGCTCCAGGAGCTATCCCACAGTGCACCACTCTGTTGACGCTCTGGACAGCAGTAAGAGCTCGGATGTTCTGAACTGCCACACAGGAAAAGCCCCGGGAAAATTTGAATTTGAATTCCTTTTCCTGTCTGGCCAGTTTGAATCTCATTTCCTGTCTGGACATCGTGGCGAGCTCAGCAGCACTGGCAACGATGCAGAGCTCTCCAGCACTGATGGCAGTGCAATCTCAGAATAGAAAGAGGGCCCCAGCATGGACTGATCAGGAAGTCTTGGATCTCATCGCTGTGTGGGGCGATGAGTCCGTGCTTTCCGAGCTGCGATCCAAAAGACGGAATGCAAAGATCTATGAGAAGATCTCTAAAGACATGGCAGAGAGAGGATACAGCCGGGATGTAACGCAGTGCCGCGTGAAAATCAAGGAGCTGAGGCAAGGCTACCAGAAGACCAAAGAGGCAAACGGACGCTCCGGATCCCATCCCCAGACATCCCGTTTCTACGAGGCACTGCATTCCATCCTCGGTGCGGCCGCCACCACTACCCCACCACTGACTGTGGACTCTGAGGATGGGATAGTGTCCACGGCCGGATCCTCGCACATGTTACCGGACGGGGAAGATGAGGAAGGAGATGAGGAGGACGAGGCAGTCGACAGCGCTCACAACGCTGATTTCCCCGACAGCCAGGATCTCTTCATCACCCTTACAGAGATCCCCTACCAACCCTCCCCAGCCGTTACCCCGGACACAGAATCTGGTGAAGGATCATCCAGTAAGTGTTGTAAACATCTAAACATTTATTTGTAACAGAACATGATTATTAACAATTTAAAAAATGGGTTTCTCATGATTAGTTTGATTAACTTAACGGTTCAGTCATGGGCAGTGCAACTATTTGAAAAAAATCTAGCAATGTCCGGTTTTGCATGATTGTCCTGCCCAAGCCGCTCTACTGTTTAGTCCCTGCTACTGCAGCTACAGTAAGATGCGGTCTATATGTCCGGGGATGGAGCAGAAATCCTCCTGGGACATCTCAAGGAAGCTCTCCTGCAGGTAATTTGAAATCCGCTGCATTAGGTTCTTGGGGAGAGCGGCCTTATTGGGTCCTCCGTAGTAGGACACGTTGCCGCGCCACGAGACTAGCAAGTACTCCGGAATCATTGCTTGGCACAGCATGGCGGCATACGGCCCTGGTCTTTGAAGGCTTTCCCGGAGCATTCTCTGTCTGTCGCTCTCAGAGATCCTCATGAGGGTGATGTCGCTCATGATGACCTGCTTTGAATGAGGTAGGGGAATGTTAGTGTTGGGACTGCTTTACCGTTCCTTTACAGAACTGTAACCGCTGGTTTGCAGCCACGCGGTGGAGGCGGGAGAGGGTCAGCCGAAAGGGATCGTTCCCGGGGACAGCCGCGAGGGTGTGGGACAGGAGCAGACTTCCTGCTTGCCGGATTGCTAGCAGCAAGGACCGACATTGATTTCAATGTGAAATGAGGCCATTGCTAATATTAAAGTTTTAAGCTGCCACGAATCTACGGCTTACCATGTCTGCGTGCAAGAGCAATTCCGTTGTCCTGACAGGGTTCTCAAAAGTGCTCTGCAAAACCCCAGACACTGAATGCGAAGGCCGAGAATTCGACCTTGTGCTGAGTGCGCATGTGATAGGTGCTGTGCATGGTCCTGTTCACAGAGAAAGACTATGTTCTTTGTTCACAACTACATTTATCTTTCTGAGGAATTCACTCCCTTTTTCCCATTCCCACAGCCCCATCTGCGACTGTCTCACAACCTAGCCTGTCATCACACTCCCAGAGGCTAGGGAGGATTAGGCATAAGAAGAAGAGGACACGGGAGGACATGTTCTCAGAGCTTATAGCCTGCTCCCGAGCCCAGGCAGCACAGCAGACCCAGTGGCGGGAGAACTTGTCCCAAATGCACCAAGCCAACATGGATCGGGAGGAGAGGTGGCGTCAGGAAGACCAGCAGGCGACTCAAACCCTGCTTGGACTACTGAGGGAGCAAACGGACACGCTCCGGCGCCTTGTGGATGTTCTGCAGGAACGGAGGCAGGAGGACAGAGCCCCGCTGCAGTCCATCTCTAACCGCCCTCCCCCGCCACCAAGTCCCATACTCCCTTCACCCAAAGTGCACAGAAGGAGAGGCGGCAGAGTCCCTGCTAACTCTCACTCCACCCCTGCAGAGAGCTCGAGCAGCAGAAGGCTCTCATTCCCCAAAGTTTGACAAGTTCTTTCCTTCCCGCCTGACACAAGCCCCCGTCCAAGTTTCACTTCCCAGTCCCATGTGTAGTTGATAATAAAAAATATGTTTCTGTTAACTACTGTTTCCATCATGTTCTTTTGGAGGGGGGGGGGAAAGGGGGTTGGTAATTGGACAGGACAGTCACCTTTGGCAGGGTACATAGTCGGGGGCAGGCACAGCAGCAGGGCACATACATAGTGCAGTGATGCAGTGACTACTTACCCTGGTTAGTCTGGGAGGTTCTTTTCATGTTATGTGGTGGGGGGTGGGTTGCTCTGTGACTTTGTGTCAGGGGAGGGCAGTTAGAGATCTTAAGCGGCGGTCCTTAGGCAGGATCACAGAGCCACACAGCAGGGGATCTGTAACCGTCCCCCCCCTGCCACAAACTCACATAGACCCCCCATACACACAGTCCGTATCAGGAGGGGTGACAGGCTCCGTTGAAAGAACCATCCCACCGCAGCGGAGCCTGTCAGTCCTTGAGTTGAGAAGCTGCATTCGCGCGACTACACTACACCCGCTCCGCACCACAGTCTGCGTCCCAGTTTTAAAAAATTCCCGCGAAAACAGTATTAAAGAAAACGGTGTGCTTTAACAAAGTAGAACTATTTTTATTTTGAAACGTGTGTTGGAAGTGGGGTGAAGGCTTCTCTGTACACAAAATTAGAAAGTCACAGGTTACCCTGCTCACTCAGGAACTTTGCTTTCAAAGCCTCCCAGATGCACAGCGCTTCCCGCTGGTCTCTTCTAATCGCCCGGCTGTCTGGCTGTGAGTAATCAGCAGCCAGGCTAATTTCCTCAACCTCCCACCCCGCCATAAAGGTCTCCCCCTTGCTCTCACAGAGATTGTGGAGCACACAGCAAGCTGCTATAACAATGGGGATATTGGTTTCGCTGAGATCACAGCGAGTCAGCAAGCTTCTCCATCTCCCCTTGAGACGTCCAAAAGCACACTCCACCACCATTCTGCACTTGCTCAGCCGGTAGTTGAAGAGTTCTTTTTCAGTGTCCAGGGCACCTGTATAGGGCTTCATGAGCCAGGGCATTAGCGGGTAGGCTGGGTCCCCGAGGATGACTATAGGCATCTCCACATCCCCAACAGTTATTTTGTGGTCCGGGAAGTAAATACCTTGCTGCAGCCGTCTAAACAGACCAGAGTTCCTGAAAACACGAGCGTCATGAACCTTGCCCGGCCATCCGACATTGATGTTGGTAAAACGTCCCCTGTGGTCCACCAGTGCTTGCAGCACCATGGAAAAGTAGCCCTTTCTGTTAATGTACTGGCTGGCCTGGTGGTCCGGTGCCAGGATAGGGATGTGAGTTCCATCTATGGCCCCACCGCAGTTTGGGAATCCCATCGCTGCGAAGCCATCTATGATCGCCTCCAAGTTTCCCAGGGTCACTACCTTTGGCAGCAGTACATCAACGATTGCCTTGGCTACTTGCATCACAACAACCCCCACGGTAGATTTGCCCACCCCAAACTGGCTCGCGACTGACCGGTAGCTGTCAGGCGTTGCAAGCTTCCAGAGGGCTATGGCCACTCGCTTCTGGACAGTCAGGGCTGCTCGCATCCGGGTGTCATTGCGCTTCAGGGCAGGGGACAGCAACTCACAAAGTTCAAGGAAAGTTCCCTTCCGCATGCGGAAGTTTCGCAGCCACTGTGATTCATCCCAGACCTGCAGCACTATGCGGTCCCACCACTCAGTGCTTGTTTCCCGTGCCCAGAATCGCCGTTTCACAGCATCAACATGACCCATTGCCACCGTGATGTCCTCGGCGCTGGGTCCCCTGCTTTCTGAGAGGTCTGTGCTACTCTCAGACTTCAGGCCATCACCGCGTTGACGTAGCCTCCTCGCCTGACTTTTCTGCATCTGCCTCAGGGCAACCTGTATGATAAGCTGCGAGGCGTTGAGAGCGGCCACAACTGCAGCGATGGTTGCAGCGGGCTCCATGCTCACAGTGCTGTGGCGTCCGCGCTGTCAATGACTGGAAAAGTGCGCGAAATGATTTCCCGCCGGCGCTTTCAGGGAGGGAGGGAGGGCGGGAGTGATGGACGGATGACGACAGTTACCCAAAAGCACCCTGGCCCCTTTTTTTTTTACCCAGAAGGCATTTGCGGCTCCACCCAGAATTCCAATGGGCGGCGGGGACTCCGGGAACTGTGGGATAGCTGCCCTCAGTGCACCGCTTCCAATGTCGACGCTTTCCCCGTTAGTGTGGACTCACAAAGTCGAATTACTGTCCTTAGTGTGGACACACACGTTCGACTTTGCAATATCGATTCCAAATATTCGATTTAAGTAAAATCGAACTACTCTCGTAGTGTAGACAAGGCCTTAGAGTCACTTTTTAGAGTGAACTGAAGTCTGAACTATGAAACAGTGACTCTGTGATGAAAGGAATTTCTTCACTTGACCAGAGCTAATAATCAGCCCTAAAGCTGCATTTCATAGAGATGTAAGACGGCATTGGTATTATTTTTTTCCAGGGTGCACTTTTTACTTCAAAATATTCTGAGAACAGCACAAGGTCACAGTTACAATAGTGAGAAGAATGCTTCCCAAGGGAGAAAACTGATTGGCTAGTGATTTATATGGGACCGGATTTGCTACAGTAGTTGTTTGTAACAGTGAAACAGAGTATAATTTAGCGGTAGTTGGTTTTAGTACAATAAAAGCTAGATCCTGGCTCCAGTCTGGTCCCCTAGTGAGACATTTGTGATTTTGTAACCACTCAAGGTTGCTGACTCCTTTCTCTCTGCTGCATGAAAATATACAGTACTCCGCACCCGCAGCTGTAGGATGCATGCACAAACACACTAAAGCTGTTATACAGGAATAGCGAGATGCATATGATCAAGTAGGCACTACTGCAATATAAAATCAATACAAATCAGCCTAAGAGATTTAATTTTGCATTTCAATAACATAGCATCTATCTATTCACTTTACATACATTATTGATACATATATAGCAAAATATTGCAATGCAAGATTACACACACACACACACACACACTTCCTAGGTGACAAGTACCATAGTTATATGGTGTAGGAAAATAATAGGTTAGAAGCTGTGTTGAACCTGTCAATATAGTCTGTCTTTAGTTAGTCCAATGATGATCACATACTTAACAACTGGAGTGTAAAATGTTTCTTATCTAATAAAAGAGCAGCCACTTTTACAGCATACTCTTCCACAACAACAATTAAAAAGATAGCAGCACACAGGGGATCTGCTAAAGATAGCACAGCCTAGGGTTATTAGCCTACATTTTTTTATATGTTTTGATATTGATGAATAGAAGAATTTAAAGGCCAGCATGGACCCAAGTGGGTTATTTTAAAATCACAACAGATTTCATTCTTATTAGCTGTATAGGGGCAAATCCATACTCCATTGTTTGCTCTGGGTAGCAGGTTGAGTGATTGACTGATGTGCAGTTGAGTGGGGGGAATGATAGGTAGATGTGCTTGTGGGTGGGAATGATGTGTTGATGTGCAGATGAGGGAGAAATCCTCCCTTTCCATGTCATGGAATGGCGGTGGAACCATTTTGTGGATGCCTCTCTGGCTCAGTGGCTGGAATAAGGTCTGTGGTCCCTTATATGTTTACTCAGCCCCTCATGGAAAAGGGGGAGAATCAGACATGACAAACCTGTGAAAAAAATGCAGAAATTGGGCTTGTTTTTGGATTAATTGGCTTTTGAGTTGCTTGTTGGCTAGTTTTTGGCTTGTAGCTTATTGCTTGTTTGGCTTGTAGCTTGTTGCTTCTTTTTTTTCGATCGGTTCCCAGCAAGTAGGAGCAAGGGGTGGCAAGCAAGGGCAAGGGGGGGAGAGAGAGTCAGGGGTACACAGTGGGCCCACCACAGACAGCATTCACTTGGACTTCACACCGGGGGGATCTAGTCACATAGAGTGCTGGGGTTCTTAGGGATTGGCTTGTTTTGGCCTTGTTTTGAAATGGAATTAGCTTGTGTCATAACTATAAAGGGAAGGGTAACAGCTGTCCTGTGTACAGTACTATAAAATCCCTCCTGGCCAGAGACTCCAAAATCCTTTTCCCTGTAAAGGGTTAAGAAGCTCAGGTAACCTGGCTGGCATCTGACCCAAAGGACCAATAAGGGGACAAGATACTTTCAAATCTTGGGGGGGGGGAAGAGGCTTTTGTTTGTGCTCGTTGTCTGTGTGTGCATTCGCTCTCGGGACTGAGAGGGACCAGACATCAATCCAGGTTCTCCACATCTTTCTAAACAAGTCTCTCCTATTTCAAACTTGTAAGTAAATAGCCAGGCAAGGTGTGTTAGTTTTCCTTTGTTTTCTCAACTTGTAAATTTACCTTTTACTAGAGTGTTTATCTTTGTTTGCTGTACTTTGAACCTAAGACTAGAGGGGAGTCCTCTGAGCTCTTTAAGTTTGATTATCCTGTAAGGTTAATTTCCATACTGATTTTACAGAGATGATTTTTATCTTTTTCTTTAATTAAAAACCTTCTTTTTAAGAACCTGATTGATTTTTTCCTTGTTTTAGATCCAAGGGGGGGTTGGATCTGTATTC
This sequence comes from Trachemys scripta elegans, assembly GCF_013100865.1. Taxonomy (NCBI): domain Eukaryota; kingdom Metazoa; phylum Chordata; order Testudines; family Emydidae; genus Trachemys; species Trachemys scripta. The sequence goes on along the minus strand of NC_048300.1, from coordinate 23,922,507 downwards.
ACTAGGAGTTGGTGGGAGAAAGAAGGGGGGATGGTTAATTTCTCCTTGTTTTAAGATCCAAGGGGTTTGGATCTGTATTCACCAGGGAATTGGTGAAGGTTTCTCAAGGCTTCCCAGGGATGGGAATTCTTGGGATGGTGGCAGCGGACCAGAGCTAAGCTGGTAGTTAAGCTTAGAAGTTTTCATGCAGGCCCCTACATTTGTACCCTAAAGTTCAAAGTGGGGATACAGCCGTGACAACTTGATTTTTGGCTTATTGTGAAAGTCAGGTGCTTATTTACCACATGAAAGTTGGCAACTGCGGGAAGGATCTGTGAAGCGATTGAATACCTCTACATCCTTCCAGAGACTCTGCCCTGTTCCTGCAATGATTCTGCTGCCAAGGATGCTTCTGTGGCTCAGGTGATGGGCAGGATTTGCTCCAAAGTGAAGAAATAGTTTTCTCAACCATTATGATGGAAGCTATCATATTCTTCAGATAGTTTCCCAGTACCTCAGACTCTTCCTGTTCATTATGCGTACGCCTTACATTTGCATACAGACTCTTAAAGACTTACAGGAGGAACAAATCCTGCCCAGACCTGCCCCTCCCACCGCACACAGTCTGTTCCAGTCCCACTGCATATTATGGGCTGTGACCCTCTGCAGTCAGTTCACAGTACTGCAGTGCTGGGAAACAGATCCCTGAGCCCCAGCAGGGAGGAGAAGTTTGGTGTCAAGGGGAGTATTGGGGCCAGTGGATGCATGCAGTCATGGATCCACTGGGTAGTCCTGCGTCCTTAACCCCTTTGTATAGGGGGCACAGAAACTGTAGGTGCTTCTGCTCTACTCTGGCTACAGTAGCAACTGAAGAGCGTGGCCTTGTGAATGGATTAGGTGTACCTGCACACATGATGATGATGTCCTTTATTTAAGAATTTATGTTTTAACAAATATGACTTTTTAATACATGTCAATATAGATATTATATTTCCTGGCCTCTTTGTTACACTTGGACTCTTATGATCATCTTAAATTCTGTTTCATTTTTAATAGGAAGTTCACAACATTTCTGTTACTCAAAATCTCTGACACTGAGAATGGAGAATAAATTGCATGGAATAGTAAAGGGCCTAGCATTGTACAGATCTGACCCTTTATAAATAGGGCTGCCGATCAATACCTGATGGCTTACTGAATTTAATCAAATTCCAGATAGCCAAATGTGTATCTTAAGAAGGCATTGACCTTGTATAGCTCTCCTTCCACGTGAATGCTATCTGCTGTGTGAGTGGTTCAAAATCAATAACCACTGGCATTGTCCTTTGAGGACTTGTGTATTTATAAGGGTGATGTTGTAAGGCATGGCAATATTCTGCTGACGGATGACTCAGTGCTTATATAGGTAAGGGGGGGGATTACTTGATAACTCTAAAATTCACTAATAATGAATGAGAAAAAAAATGTTGGAGATGCAATTTTATCCATTTAGAGCCTGATTTTGCTACCCTCTCACCATGCATAGCAACTGCTCTGTAAATAGCACACTGAAATGGACTGCAAGAGCAGCTTGGAGAAGGTGGAATGTTCCTACAGCTACCATTCCATGTGCATATCTGCCAGGCCCCCTCTCCAGCATCTGTCTGATAGCTGACTTCAGCTGGAGTACATGTTAGGTATTACCTCTCTATCTAAGCTTCTTTGCAGAGTGAGATATTGGTCAGAGTGAGTGAGTGTGGTAGAATTAGGCCCTTGGAGAATGAATATGCTCTTCTTGATGACTGATTTATCGCAGAAAAAAATTAAAGGAGTGAAATTAACACTTTATTTTATTTATTTATTTTTTATTTTGACAGTCCAAAAGAGTTACATTTGCCAAGTAGTGTTTTTCAAGCTTAATGCTGGTTTGTTTGGTTTGCCTATAAAAGCTACGCTACAAGTCCCTCAGAGAATGCTCACAAAGCTCCCACTGAATAACACATATCCTCCTGGTTCCTTCTTTCTTCCTTTTTCTTCAGATGGGTTTGGCTTAACGTTCCCTTGCTTTATGAGCTGCCTTCCTCTTAGACTGTTACTTTGATTTCAGAGAACATGTCTCACAACTAGGTCTGTTCACAATTTGAACAAAACATTTCCCAGCAGACCTTGATGCACAGTGGGAGCTCAGCAAGTGGGGAGACTGGTGTATCATGGAAGAGAATGGGGGCACGAGGAAGCCAAATTACAACTCGTATGAGGCACCACAGAGGCATTTTGGAATCAAAATATTTTGGTTCAGGGGCAAATATTTTAATTTTTTTCACTGAAATGTTTATATCTTCTATGGAATTTTTTGAAAAAAGTGATCCCCCTCTCCCCTTGTCTTCATTTTCCTTTGGAAACAATTTTAACAAATTTTAATTTAATTTAATTTTTAAACAATTTTCCAATCATTTCTATTTATATATATACTGCGTGTAAATTGGTCAGCAGTAAGCAATGAATTTTATGGATGGTTATCATATTAATGGTGAAGAAACGTGTGTAGTCCTTTCGAAGTCAATTGCAGTACTCGTACTTTACAGTCACATGTTTGCTTTCCTGGCTTGCCCAACTGTAGAAATCAAACTTCGAAAACTTCTCCCTGCCATTTTAATTCTACATTTCTACATTTTGGTTCTGGAACTACAGTACATATCAAGGGCTAAATCATTGTGAATAAGTAGAGAATATTCTATATGCACTTCCTGGGAGATGTTTTGATGAACCAACTTATGCAGAATTACTGCTGTGTAAGTTAGATTTAAAAATTAATAGCCTTCCGAAAGAATAGTAATGTCTCTTTTTTTTTTAAGCAGCCCTACAATATAGAATGCATAGATGGCTAGAAATGTGCATCTATGAGAGAAATTCAAATGTCTTTTTGTCTGATGCATCATAGCAGTAAGAAAAGCAATGTGTACAATTGCATAAATGTGTAACTGCAAATGTATGGTAACTTTTTTTTTCTTCTTAATGTTTCATATACTAGTAGGTTCAGTGGGTATCCTCATAATATGTAATGTGATTAATTCTAACGACAAAAGATATTCATGCAGATAGGCTTTACAGCTAATGAGCAGGGTGCATAAAATATGCTCTGCCTTTTAATGAAGGTAATATTGTCATCTGACATTTTTGTGAATTCCTGTGGAACTTATTTTGCATTAATTTCTATTAATGCTGTTGGAATTGGTGAATTATCCACTTTTTGACTGAAATTTGAATGCTGGGATGGGAATTTGTTGTGTAGGTTGGATGTTTCTTTTACACCATTCTAAGATGTGCAAAAGGTAAATTATTCTTTTCATGTATTATTTTGAAGTCATACTAAATTATTCTATTAGTATTTGCCATTCTATTAATTTATTTTGGAATGATTACATGTGAATGGCTGCAAGAAATTAGCCTTCTGTAAGTTATTGTGTTTTGTTTTTCAGTGAAAATCACCCTTCACTCAATACAAGACAAAAAAACAAACAAAATAACACCATAAAGCCTCTTATCCTACCTCTGAATAGCAGGCTATTAAAGAGATCTGCATAGTATTTTTCTTTTACTTCTGTAGGTTGTTAATATACATAACACAGGCTTGATTATGCCCATAGCTCTGCAATGTGAAACTGCAGCACCTCTGGGGACACACATAGGGTGATCAGCTGTCCAGATTTTATAGGGACAGTCCTGATTTTGGAGGCTTTTTCTTATATAGGCACCTATTACTCCACACCCCTGTCCCGATTTTCCACACTTGCTATCTGGTCACCCTACACTAGGCACTATGTACACATATGACAGATCTGGAACACCTGGAGGCTGTGGGCACAGACTATTACTTCTTTCTGCAGGCTGGTAAGTGTGGGTTGGGGAAGGAGCCCTGACTTGCCTTCTCCCTCCCTTCTCCAACTAGTCTATGGCTCTTGGTACCTTCCAGTCTCTTCTGACAGAAGTCATCTTCACTTTCATATATTTTCTCTAGACTGCACCTTTGTCTGTGCACACACGCGAAGACCTAGATAAGAATAAGAATCTCCCTTACATTCTGAGGGTGTTACCTTGATTTTAAGACTGAGCATGCAGAAGTGAGCAAGCATTGTGTACCTACTACTCCTCTCTGAAGGGAAGAGCGCCCCTGCCCCCGCAGATCAGCTGGAGCAACTGAGCTGGTCTGGGGACTGTCAGAATTTCTGGTTGGTGTGGTCCAGTGGCAAAGGTACTTTCTCCATGCAACAAGAGGGAGCAAGTAGAGAATCATGCCTCTCAGGGTATGTCTACACTGCTAATTAAGATGTAATTATAGTGCAGGTAAGCATATATGCCTTACTCTACTGAGCATGAGTAACAACAGCAGTTAAGATATGGCAGCACAGGCTAGCCACCCCAGTACAAGCCCACTGTGGGTGACTGCTTGGTGGCAAGCACACGCTGAAGTTCATGCCACTGCATGTTCACTACTATTGTCACCTGCACCAGCTAGATTAAAGCTAGCACAGCTGGGCTTACTAGTACTACAATTATACCTTAATTGGTCATGTAGAGGTACCCCCTGAGGCACAGCTCCTTCCCTGCAGTTCTCCTGGGATGGCACATAGAATCATAGAATATCAGAGTTGGAAGGGACCTCAAGAGATCATCTAGTCCAACCCCCTGCTCAAAGCAGGACCAATTCCCAGCTAAATCATCCCAGCCAGGGCTTTGTCAAGCCGGGCCTTAAAAACCTCCAAGGAAGGAGACTCCACCACCTCCCTAGGTAACGCATTCCAGTGTTTCACCACCCTCCTAGTGAAATAGTTTTTCCTGATATCCAACCTGGACCTCCCCCACTGCAACTTGAGACCATTGCTCCTTGTTCTGTCATCTGCCAACACTGAGAACAGCCGAGCTCCATCCTCTTTGGAACCCCCCTTCAGGTAGTTGAAGGCTGCTATCAAATCCCCCCTCATTCTTCTCTTTTGGAGACTAAACAATCCCAGTTCCCTCAGTCTCTCCTCATAAGTCATGCGCTCCAGACCCCTAATCATTTTTGTTGCCCTCCACTGGACTCTTTCCAATTTTTCCACATCCTTCTTGTAGTGTGGGGCCCAAAACTGGACACAGTATTCCAGATGAGGCCTCACCAATGTCGAATAAAGGGGAACGATCATGTTCCTCGATCTGCTGGCAATGCCCCTACTTATACAGCCCAAAATGCCGTTCGCCTTCTTGGCAACAAGAGCACACTGTTGACTCATATCCAGCTTCTCGTCCACTGTGACCCCTAGGTCCTTTTCTGCAGAACTGCTACCTAGCCATTCGGTCCCTAGTCTGTAGCAGTGCATGGGATTCTTCCATCCTAAGTGCAGGACTCTGCACTTGTCCTTTTTGAACCTCATCAGGTTTTTTTTGGCCCAATCCTCTAATTTGTCTAGGTCCCTCTGTATCCGATCCCTACCCTCTAGTGTATCTACCACGCCTCCTAGTTTAGTGTCATCTGCAAACTTGCTGAGAGTGCAGTCCACACCATCCTCCAGATCATTAATAAAGATATTAAACAAAACCGGCCCCAGGACCGACCCTTGGGGCACTCCGCTTGAAACGGGCTGCCAACTAGACATGGAGCCATTGATCACTACCCGTTGAGCCCGACGATCTAGCCAGCTTTCTATCCACCTTACAGTCCATTCATCCAGCCCATACTTCTTTAACTTGGCGGCAAGAATACTGTGGGAGACCGTATCAAAAGCTTTGCTAAAGTCAAGGAATAACACATCCACTGCTTTCCCCTCATCCACAGAGCCAGTTATCTCATCATAGAAGATGCACCGGGCACCCCGGTGTATGGCCCCTTACTCAGGGTTTGTGGCAAAAGCTATACTCTAACCTAAAATTCTGCCTACAATCTAGCCCACGGAAGTTAGTGGGGATAGGATCAGGCCCCAAATGAACATTTTTTAATCCAACAAACTCCAGATGACGCTTTTATCCATTCTGCAGTTAATAGCTGAAATGATTTTCTCTTCATTGCTCTATTTAGGAGGCTACGATCAAGTAACAATTGCATAGTCCAATCTCATTGCTTTTCTCAGGCTGTGTATACATTTATCATGTAAACTGCAGGAAATTTTGGAAGGCAAATGTGCTATTGGTTTCACAGTTTTATCAATTTCATTATGATGTTTGCTCGTTCTATGGCTCATTCCATTCAGTACATTCCTCAATAAGCTCCTCTTTTATAAGAAGGTCTTCTATTCATGTTAAGCATCAGTTCTTTGTAAAAGCCTCATCCTCAATGGGATTGAATTCCTAAACCTGAGAAAGCACATCAATGGCGTAGAACTCTAGATCATCATCAGTTCAGTCATAAACAGGCAGAAAAATTCATTTTCTGTGAATCTGAATTTTGAAATCTCTGTAAGAGAACAAAGGCACCATTGTTTTTATTAAGTCCATTGACTTAAGGCAGTTTATTACAGCAACCCAGGTAGCCTTGCTGCTGTTAAGCTTCACACAATATCAGTGTTTCTATCAAAGCCTTTCATTTTCAGGGGTATTTAACCTGGTCATTAGAATCAGATGAAGGGTGAAAGTCAATTTATAGAACTAGGTGAGTTTCTAGAAGTAGATTTATATGTATTTGTGTTTTATCTTTATACTCACTGATCAAAACTTCAGCCTTTTTTCAGTTAAAATCAGGAAAAACGACATAACAACAACAACAACAAAACCCTGTGACTTTTCAAAATAAAAGGGCATGTTCCTGTACGCATTCCACAAGTCTGTCCATAGTAGGTAGGGAGTAATGCTAAAATTTTCAGCCTCAAGTGCACCTAAATGCATAAATGGTTTTGTACATGCCTGATGTAAGTTCCCTTCTCCCTTGATAAAAGCATATGTTGGGGACTTCCATGTTCCTAAAAAAGCATCTAAATGTCTGAAGATTAACCCATACGGACAGAGTCCTTCTGGCTCCATTCTCCCACCATTGCATTCAAACAACACCCATTGATTTCCATGATTGTATGCAGTGGTGGAAGAGTTGGGTCTTTGGTAATCTGTTTCTAAAAGAAGAAATGATTGGAGATACAAGTACAGTAGATATTTTCCAGGATCTCTTTTTGGGTTACTTTAAAAATAATGTTCTATAGTGTGCAGCTTTATATTATTTCTTCTGACTTTCCCAGATTCCAAGAGGAGGTGGTGTAAGAACAAAGCTCATTTTGGAACTGAAATCCTCTTTTTGTGAGACAAGAGAGGAAGGATCTGAGAAAATATCCAAAGATCATGAGGAAGTAAGACATATATTCTATGATTCTATGATACCATTATAGAAAAAAAGACTGGTCTTTCACATTATTTGAACTCTGATTTGGTATTTGATATATGTCAAAGTATATCTTGGAAAATTAAAAATAAATATGAACCTCTTTCTAAACACATTGGGGATGTCAGTTGAATTTGCCTTAATAATTATTACACTACCATTCTCTAACTCCTTGCTTTGAAAACTGTTTTGAGATAATCTGAGTCTGAATGTTACTGAATAGATCCAAATTTTATTTTATATCAAAGATATTAAAGCTGCTCATAACTGTTTTCTTGAATGAGATTTTCATTCAAAATGAAAATGTATGAATAAAACATGTTTAATAAAAACTAGAAACTGAAATCTGTTTTTTTATTGTAAGTGATGTCTGAAAACAATATTTTAACCAAAAATTGTTTGTTCAAATCAAAATATTTTCTGTTTCATCTTTCCTTTGAAAAACTAAAACATGTTTATGGGAAATGTTAATAAAAAATTCCCACTATAAATAATTTCTCTTTTCTGACCAGTAGTAAAGTTTATCCCATTGATAAGTGAGGACACAAACTAAAAACACCCTAATTCCAGCCACACTCAATTTTAATTCAGACCTGCAGGTAATCACAGAATATAAGAATTGGAAGGGACCTCAGGAGATCATCTAGTCCAACCCACTGCTTAAAGCAGGACCAATCCCCAGACAGAGTTTTGCCCCAGATCCCTAAATGGCCCCCTCAAGGTTTGAGTTTACAACCCTGGGGGTAATAGGGCAATGCTCAAACCACAGTGCTATCCCTCCCTCTCTTATATGCTACACATAATCTTGTCCTTAGACTGTAAACTTCTGGAATATAACAAAAATGCCTAGAAGCACTGGCCTATTGTATTCTCATGCTCAGATTTTCTACTGAGAATTCTCCAAAGTTCCTGAAGGAACACTGTAGTTATCTCATAGTTACAGCAAAAAATGTTACTTTGAGCACCTGTAAATGGCACAAAACCAGACTTAAGGCTTGATTTGGTAGCCATTACTTTTCATACTTAATCACATGAATGGCCCCATTGACTTCTTAATGGGTCTAAACAAATGAAGAGTTTGGTTCATTAGGCCAAGGCACAGATTAGACCTAGATACTGGGCTGACTCAGAGCTGTGCTCCGTGCAGTTCAGGAAGGAATGCGGCAAAGATTATTTAAGTCATCTCCTGATTCTGGGACTCATTCCCATGAAAAGGTTAGAACATCTGCTGCCCTGAAGCCAGGAATAGTTAGAATCGGGAGACACCCGAATCATGCTACCATTTTTTCCCTGGCTACACTCCTAGCACCCTGGGGGTGTGGAGGGTGGAGGGGACATGGCACAGGAGCTGTTATGGTGGCTCTATGTCGCACAGGAACACACCAGGAGTGAAACAAAGCATCAAAGAGTTAATAAACTAGTGGTTTTTTCCAGATAGTAAAAGGCTTTCCTATGTTAATACAAAATGGTGTTTTGGGGCCAGTCATGTGCAGAAATAGTGATTTTGCAAAATAGATTTTTTTTTTCTAATATGCTGCAAAAAAGTTTTCGTTGTTGCCCACCAGGGCCGGCTCTAGGATTTTTGCGGCCCAAAGCAAAAACAATTTTGGCCGCCCACCCCCCCTTATTTAATTACCCCACCCCCCAGCCCCGCCTCAACTCCGCCCCTTCCCCAAATCCCCAGCCCTGCCTCCTCCCCCCAGGCTCTCAAGCCTGGGAGGGAGGGAGGGAGAGAAGGAGGGAGGGAGGGGGAGAAGCGGCACCGCGCCGCAGCCACTCGGGATCTCCCCCTCCCTCCCAGGTTTGAAAGCCTGGGAGGGAGGGCGAGTAGCGGTGCGTGAATCAGCTGTTTCGCGCGCCGTGGCAGCAGCAGCGGAGGTGAGCTAGGGCAGCTGGGGTACATTTTTACGGGCGGCATTCTGGCGCCGGCCATGCCACCCCTAAAAATGTGCTGCCCCAAGCACCAGCTTGTTTTGCTGGTGCCTAGAGCCGGCCCTGTTGCCCACACATTACTTATATGGAGTGTTTTGAAATACATTGGCCCCAATTTTGAGACAGTGACTGGTGATTTTGGGTACCCCAAGTTTAGGCTCCCAGTTTGAGGACACACAAATGGGGCTGCTTTTCAGGGAGTGTGTGTTCAGGAATTTCAGGCCCGTGGAAGATGACTGAAGCTGGGCTCCCAAAAATGAAGGCATTTGATTTTAATAATAAATAATAGAAGCCAGTGATCATATATCTTATTTCCTGTGTTATCTGCCTTGAAAAGTGTCTTATATTTCTAAATTAGTGGGCATGTTTCTAATAATTTCTCTTTTCCATTAAATGGTTCTATAAATGACTTAATATTTTATAAAGTGTTTTAGGTAATTGACTGTTGTAATGTTGCCTGCAAAGCTGCTGCATATTACTTAGGACTTTGGTATGGACTGTAAGACAGAAGTTCCTAAATTTATCTTGGGCTCTTGATATGAAAATAGTAACAATTACTTTTAACAACAAACCGCCAAACCACATACTGTATATTTAAAAATTGAAACCTTGTCTGAAAATTTAGTAATGTACTGTACCACTCAACTAGTTCTTTGTAACGGTTCTCTACAGGACTTCACAGCTAGCAGAAGGTACAGAAGTAAGGATAATGGATAATCTCTATCAGTTGTAAGCATGGTAGCATTAGGGTTTATATTCTGTAGGCAATATGCTCACACAGGCCTGAACTGGTCTGAACATAACATAAGAATGGCCATACTGGGTTAGACCAAAGGTCCATCTAGCCCAGTATTCTGTCTTCTGACAGGCCAATGCCAGGTGCCCCAGAGGGAATGAACAGAACAGGTAATCATCAAGTGGTCCACCCCCTGTCACCCATTCCCAGTAGAGGTCAGTGGTACACATGAATTCTTACATGCTAGCACTTAGATCATAGGTTTCCAAACAATGATCTAGTGAACACTAGTTGCCTGTTGAGCACTTGAGGAGAGCTAACTAGTTGTACGGTGCTGACTCTCCTTTTTGTTTACAGCAGAAAGAAACGGAACAGCTAGGAGGGGCAGATGAAATGAAGAGCAAAGGTAAACAGCATCATTAATGCTTTCCAAAATGGACAAAACAAGTATCACTCTAAAACCAGTTAAAACTACATAAAGATTTTCCTAATATTGCATTTCCATGTCAGCAATTGCTGTGATTACCATGGCGATGTCAAACAATCCTGAATGTGAGGGAAGATGGTCCATATGATGGAGAGTGACTGGTGATGTGATCCCCAGCCAATCTGTATTACGGTATGATCCACACCATTGAATTTCAGACTCTCCCTGCTGCCCATTAGCTTCTGTGGAGACAGACATTCAAAGTCAGTGGCCTGCTGGTTCCAGTAGGGAAGAATCATTCAGTGTTCATGGCCCTTGATAGCTCTGTAACAGCTTAAAATATTTGAGAACACCCCTGGCTTTGACAGTGAAGGGATGAGAGCTACCTAAAGCCCTAATCCTACAAACAGTTCCAGGCATGTGGACCTCCACACCAGAACAGAGTCCTAGTGACTTCACTGGGGATTTGCCCATGCAGAGCATTTCTGAAGGCCTAAAACTACAGACAGGTCAGGCTGGAAGAATACCACAGACTTTTTCACTTTTTAAAATTCCTGGCATACATTCTATATACAACAGGTGACTGTATTTTCTGGCTCTTTAAATTCTGCATTATGTGCAAAACACCTTCCAATATTTTCAACTTAAATCACAACACAGTTAGCAAAACATCACTAAATTCAATTGTTTAGCAGATGGAATTTGATGTATCACTAATAAATCAAGAAATGTCTTTACACAGCTTCTAGATAATTAAATGTTGTTGTTTTTTTACAGGATCAAAACAGACCCACCATCCTGGAAGAAAACAGGCAGATGAGAACAGCAGAACAGTTCCTAAAAAAAATGATAAATGACAAACTTGCTTAAACCCTGCACTTGCAATTTACTTGAAGAAAATGTACAGGGAGTGAAAAGACAGGACATCTGTTTTATGTTAGTCCCACAGTGACCTGCTTATTTGTCTATAGGCATCTCCACCTGTTCCATTAATAGGCATGGATCTTGTAATATTCCCCCTTCATCCATTCTAAACTGGATGGAGCTCTCTGAAGCCAAGAGCTGCTGTCTCATAAAAGTCTCATTTAGCACAAACAAAGTAGTTTAGTGTGAAACTCTGCACCTTACCCCTGCCAAGGCCAATGGATGGAGCAGATTGGGGCCTTCTGGGGAGCCATTTCCTGGGAGAGCAGACAGCTTTGGGAACTGCCTAGGCAAGCAGCAGGGATGTGGTCACCTATGTCTTGATTTTTGCACACAGAAGCCCTGATTTATCCTTGGGATGGCCCCATGTTTGTAAGCAATAAAATTCACCAACCAAATAAATAAAAAGCAACATGTACCCAGCAAACAGTGCACTGGAGGAAGTGAAGGCTGCTCCTGCATAGGTGCAAGGGAACCCCACCTCACCCCTGGAACAATCCCACAGTGCAGCAGTCTGCACTCCTTGAAATAAGGGTTAGGTGCCTATTAGCATAGCAATAAGCACGGCATATCCTGGTGGTGGAAGGTCTGGGTTGGGGGCCTGGTCTTCAGCGTGCTGGCAAGTGCCAAGAAAAGCAGTTCTGTGGGGGATACAAACTAGCCCTCTGAAGATGTGTAACAAATGTCCTTGTTGGGTGCACAACCTAGAGTGCCCTTGGAGATTTTGGCCCAGATTCTCAAAGGCATTTTAAGTACCTAACATTGATCTGGGTCCTTGTGCCTTAACTTTAGGGAGGGGGTTGACTGCATGAGGGATGAAGCAACACGCCCTCAGAAAGCTCCCAGCAGCATGATACTCTTAATGTATTTCTGTGCATGTTTGATATTTACAATACGCTGGTTGTCCCAAAACATATTATAACAGAAAGAAAATTGATTTTTCCAGTCCTTTAATTTCATAAAGTAAATAGAAAAAGAATTGCATTGTCAGTGCTTTGCACTTTCAGTGCAGTAAGCACAATGAAGTTGAAATCCTGGACCCAGACCACAGGATAATTGGGTTTCAAAACTCAGGTGACTACAGTGAAAACTCTGGGCCAAATGTACTTGGCCTGCCAAGAAGCCTGTGGGAATTGAAAAAATGCTAATAAATAAATAAATGGTGCAGTCATCTGCTAAGTCAGGCCAGCACAGGGAAGGGGCTTGTGTACAGGCTGAGGAAGCAGAGCCATGTCCTTGAAATTCTGCAAAGACTGCAGATCCATGGCCAAAATCCCCCCAGTCTCAGGGCATCTGTACAGTGTGATGGCCTTACAGCCCTGGCTTATTTCAAGGATTGTTCCTTGAAAGTTCATGTAAGTGTTGACAATTGTGCATGGTCTGTAGCACATAGAGCACTATTCTATTGAGGTTCTTATATTGTGCCCATCACTATGGTATCTGAACTACTTGAGTAGGACTCCACTTACATCTGCTGCAGGGGAAGAAGTCCCCCTGACCCAACCCTTTTAAATGTAAAATTAGTCTTTAAGTTTGGGGCAGTGAGGAAGGCTGTGGTGGTAAGACTGGGGCTTTTTAGGGGCGGGGGGGGGAGAGGAAGAAAATATTTCATCTGCCATCTTGACAACCCTAAAGCCTGCCCTGATTGCCTATAAGAAGCACTGAAAGCCCCAGACTTCTGTAGGTAGGTAGGTACCACAATGGAGGGATAATGGATGTCCAAGAAGCAGCAGACTTACCAAGGAAGAGAGTGAGATTGAAAGTGTGAATTAATTGGCTGGAGAACAGGGAAACAGGACAAATGCTAACTCAGTGCAGATAGATGGACAACAGCCCAGAAAGAGGGAAGAGCCAGTGAAGCTAACAGCATCTGAAGCAGCAGCATTGTGAGAGTCCATTTCTGAAATGCCTGAGGGTCCCATGTGTGCATCCCATCCCCTAGCTATGAAAGCTACTGCCACTGCTTTGGCACAAGACTCATCTCTTGCATATACACATATAACAAGTTCAAATTCCCCCAGGAATTCCATCACTTGAACTAACAGAGATAGAAAAAAATTGGAGAAATTATTATGCAGCACTTCCCATGCACAAGCAGCATCAACAGTACAAACCAGGCTCTTATACCTGGGCTCCCATATGCACAACTGTGAAGGTGGGCAGCTGGCCAGGAACAGAAACACATAGTGAAAGGATAGACTAATTAACATGACACCCCCAACAACTGCATGCCCTACATTAACAGAATTCTTATGACTGCAAAATCAACCACTCAAAAGTTATGATATATCAGAATTAAGGTTGCCTGTGCGATATTGGTACCTAATTAATATTTTGTTTTCTCCTTGCTATTCAGTATGTAACCCTAGGACTTATTTACTGCACGCTATTCTGACCCTGCTCTGAAGACAGAATTATTAATTTTCTCATGGGCTTTTCTATGGCACTCATCACTATAGTATCTGAGTAGTTCACGATTATTAATTTATTTGTTTTCACAACACTCCAGTGAGATCAGGGGGGTATTATTCCCATTTTGCAGATGGGGAGCTGAGAGAAAAAGATTAAGGTCAAAAGTAGATACTAATTTTGGGTGCCTGATTTGAGCTACTTAGGACCTAATTTTTCATTAGCCTTTTAGCATTATATAGCACTTTATATGTTCAAAGCACAGCTTCCATTGACTTCAGTTGCAGCTGTAAGTGCTTCTCTGCTCACCCTGCTGGTTCCTAGTCCCAGTCTCCTGGTTCTGCCTCCTCCAAACTCTTTCTCCCAGTCCATTCCTCCTGTCCCGCAGGTCTGGCTCTTGTCCCTTCATTTGATTCAGAGGCCTCCTCCTCCACACTGCCTGGATGTCAGCAGAGGAGTATTGAGAGGACAGGACAGACAGGTTCTCAGTTCCAATGCCTGGACCTGTTACAGCACAGATTAGCTGGGAACTACAATTGTGGGGACTATCTTGCTCATCTCTCTACAACTATGGGTTGGAGCACAGTCATTGCAAATGGAATTTTCAGGAATTAAGCAGTGAAGCTCTAGCAAGTGTCTATTGAGCATATGCATAGTGAAAAATCCCATGATTTTCAAAGGCTTATAACGTGGCTAAAAGGGTAACTTCCTAGCAAAACTCAAGTCCCTATTCCAAAGCAGGGGGCACTAGGGTTGGTCAAAAAAAAGATCACCAGAATTTTTTAACGTGGTCAAAACAATGTATTTTTCCCTAACCTTGGGCTCAGAAATAGGTGAACCATTTTGCCTGAAATTTTTTAAAAAGTTGAGCATGAGGCAGACACTCAGCATGGAAAATTTCAGCCCAAACAATTAAAATTTGGCAAAGTTTTAAGCAAATGAAACCAAGTTATTATAATGGGATGTGTTGGGCAACCTTAACAATGAGTGGTGCTATCAGCTTTGTCTATAATAATGAACTGATTCAAAAGAAAATCATAGGGTGACTGTCACCTATTTATACAAAAAATAATCTTTTATGTTTGAAAAGCAGCAAAATACAAACCAATGAAACATAAATGCTGTATGAACATGTAAGTGAGCGAGTGAGACTTTCCAACTGGGAGACATACCAGAGAGCCTCATTGCATTTGTCTTTTGGTCCCCCTAGCATGCTAAACATATGTTCATGCAGCCATAGGTTCTGTCAAGCAAAATAACTGATGGCCAATATCTTACTTTTCAGTACTGTCATTTATTTTGTAATTTGGATTGAGTTGTGGCTCTTTCCCCTTACTAGCAGTTGTTTCAGAATTGGCCTTGTGAAGGGGCAGGTGCAGATTTCAGAGGACTCACTGGTGGCCTGTCACCCACCTGTCACTCAGTGCAGGGCTTCTTAAGTCATAGGCAATGGTGTTGGATCTGGCATGAAGAATATTGCCTTGAGAACTGAAAGCAGCTGCCAGCTGAAGCAGCAGCAGTCTCGTTCCATGCATCTTTGACTGGTAATGAATGTTCTGATGTCACTTTAACAAGATTTGTCAAGGTGCACCTTCCTGCCTCTTCCTTTCCAGCTGTAAGTGATGTATTGTACTCTCCTGTTCACAAGTATAAGATGGTGGATTAAAGTGGAGGTGACAAGTTGGCTTCTCTCTCTGTGGCTGCTGGTTGGGTTCTTACACAAGTGATTCTGTATGTTATGTGACATGGATCAGTCAGGAGCAAGGCAGTAGAAATTCTAAATGAATAAGGAGGAAACTTTCATTTATATGTCACGGGTAAGGTGACCAGACAGCAAGTGTGAAAAATCAGGACAGAGGGTGGGGGGTAACAAGAGCCCATACTAAAAAAAGCTCCAAATATCGGGACTGTTCCTATAAAATCGGGACATCTGGTCACCCTAGTCACAGGTATGATAGTCTCGTCAGCCTTTTGCTGTCAGGCATGTGCATCAGTGGGACATGCTTCATCCCATGACAGTCTGGGGGAAATGTCAGTGTCAATTTATGAATTTCAGTTTGTTTTGTGAGTGCCCTTTTAGACTGTAACCTTTATTATGAGTTAAAGCATCCATGAGGTAGCAAAGGCTTGACCTCTAGTTGATAGGCTCTGTCTGAGAAGCTGTGACAGAGCAACCCAGGGCCATGAACACTGAATGACTCTTCCCTATTGGAACCAGCAGGGCCACTGACTTTGAATGTCTGTCTACACAAAAGCTGATGAGTAGCAGGAAGAGCCTGGAATTTCCCCGGCAGAAGCACATGGTCAACAAGAGGGACTGAGATTGCTTTTTAAAAGGGATGCTTCACTATGCAAGAGAGGCAAGTCCATCACCACATGCAGAAGATTGGGCTAAGCAGGCAAGAAGAACCACTTGGCCTAAGGGCTTAGACCAAACCCAGGACTCACAGGAATGGTGAGGTCAGACTGAGGAGGACTGAGTTCAGGATTTTGTTGTTTTGCATAAATCTGTAGCTCTTTTGTGCTTTTGCAAGTGTTTGTGAATAAGAAATTCCTTTACTAAGCATGTGTTCATGTCTTCTCTGCCACATAGTCCCTAAAGGGTATAACTAGGGAACTTGAGCTTCCATAGCCAGGTGGACTCTGGGGGAATGTGTCAAAAAGACTGGGGCCTCAAGCTGGCTGCGGCACTGGTTTTGGGATCTAGGCAGCTGGACTGCAGGGTCCCACTGCCCAAGAAGGGTATCAGACATGAGGTCTGCACCTCAGAATGGACTTGAGAGACCCAGAGCTAGGAATAATAATCAGTTGCTACCTAGACCAACGGGATTTAGAAGCATGTGGGATTCAGTGACTGGATTTAATAACAGACTGATATCTGGCTAGAGATGGGGACTGAGGCCAGATAGTGACACTGAGCTGATGATGCAGAGTTTAGATACTACAATAGCAAGTGCTTTATAATCGAAAACACCTGTGATGGGTTCAGTCACAGAGACTCCCCTCGAGACTGTCACTCGATGACCTGGGATACCACTGAGCACACCCCTCCTGCCAGAACAGGCGCCCCTCCACTCCTGTCTTGCTAAGTTAGACACTCCAGTCAGCTCCAGCACAGACCTATAGGTTGGGCCAGGCCTCTCTGCCGTTCACTGAAACCGAGATTCACTCAGCCCAGGGGCTTCTCAGTTAACAGGGACTTTCCTAGTGCCCAGTGTTCAGCCTTTCTGGGAGCCTGAAACCCAAATATATCTGATTTACTCTGTATAAATCTTATACAGGGTAAATTCATAAATTGTCCGACCTCTATAATACCGATAGAGAGATATGCACAGCTGTTTGCTCCCCCAGGTGTTAATCACTTATTCTGGGTTTATTCTTATTGTTCTGGAGGAGGGATAGCTCAGTGGTTTGAGCATTAGCCTGTTAAATCTACAGTTATGAGTTCAATCCTTGAGGAGGCCATCTAGGGCAAAAATCTGTCAGGGGATTAGTCCCGCTTTGAACAGGGGGTTGGACTAGATGAGGTCCCTTCCAACCCTGGTATTCTATTCTATTAATAAACAAAAGTGATTTTATTAAGTATAAAAAGTAGGATTTAAGTGGTTTCAAGTAATAGACAGAACAAAGTAAGTTACAAAGCAAAATAAAGCAAAAACATGGTAGTCTAAGCCTAGTACATTAAGAAACTCTCCGTAATATCTCACGCTCAGAGATGTTCCAATAAGTTTCTTTCACAGACTAGACGCCTTCCTAGTTTGGGCCCAATCCTTTCCCCTAGTACAGCCCTTGTTAGTTCCAGCAGACATCTTGGGTGGTAAGCAGGGGTTTTCTCATGACTGACAGCCCCTTTGTCCTGCTCCACCCCCTTTTATAGCTTTGGCACAAGGCGGGAATCTTTTGTCTCTCTGGGTCCCCACCTTTCCTTCTAAATGTACCAGATTTAAGATGGATTTCATTATCAGGTGACATGGTCACATGTCACTGTAAGACCCCTCATCTCAATTCCCCATGGGCTGGCCCACAGGTACACAGGAAGGCTTTCAAGTAACTAAGGCCATTTACAACTCATTGTTTCTGGAGCACCTTTAATGGCCTCCACTTAATATGTTTACATCAGTGATACAAGTTTATATCTTATTCTCCTAACTCCAGACATAGAAATAATACATGCAAACAAAAAGGATTAACATACTCAGTAGATTATAAGCTTTGTAATGATAACTTACAAGAGACCTTTTGCATAAAGCATATTACAGTTACATCATATTCACATTCATAAGCATATTTTCATAAAGCATATGGAGTGCAATGTCACAACACCTATGAGCTGTAGCTAGGTAGATGCTGGTAAACAGACAGAACAGCAGTATTCAATGACACTGAAGGTTTTATCAAAAGTCATAAATCATGAACATCTCTGAAATACAGAAAATGTTGCTTAAATGTTTGACAGACAGGCAGATGTACCCTCCTGAGCAACTGACCATCAGATTTTCCTCAACTTTATCACATGCAAACAGAAAATCCTATTCCTCATCTGTATTTTGATTCCCTTAGAGGTTTTCTTCCTGATGGTCTGGGCAAATATCCACACTCCTTTTCAATGCCAAAGCAGCTTTGGCTGTCAGAGCCGAGATCAACTGTCACAATACATGTAGGCTGACAGACCACTATGGGTGCAGATTGCAAAGGATTTGCATTGTTTCACAACTCTGCCTCTAGCAATGTCTTTGCTACTGCCAGTATTCTCACAGCGAGCTGGTGGTCATTTGCCACATTTTCAGGCTGCAGTTGTTCTTTTGCTTGGGACAATGAGTCAAATAATTAGGCTGTGTTGTCAAACAGTAAAACTGATGTGGCGCACTTGGAAGATGGAGGATTTCTCTTTTCCTCTTACTGCCACATGAACTGCTCTGCCAGTGGGGTTGCTATCTCTGAACAAGCTGTTATTTAAATGCTGGTTTGAAAGCATCACTGGAACTCCTTGTAACAATATGGACTTCAGCCTCTATGTACTGGAAGTAGAGTGAACACTAGAAGCCCACCGTAACATTGCAGATTTCAGTATGAAAATGTGATCTGCAAAATGCAGATGATCAGAAGTCCTGTGCAACAAAGGTGGATTTCTAGCCACCATGGGGCTCCCTTTATGTAATTGTTACAGAAATAGTCTACAGCTGTGCTGGTCACCCTAAATAACAGTGCTATAGCACTCTCTCTTGGCAAGAGCAGTAGACTCACAGACTCCCTCCAGATGAAACTGCTTAAGCCTCTCAGTGATGATGACCTGGATCAGAAATGGGCAGCTCTATCATCTATGCCTTTTATTGCTCTCAAATCTTGGATGCTGTTCTCATTCAGCTAAAATGGAAGAGTCTCAGCCATAATCTAATAAGAACATCTATTCTGGTGATTCCAAATCCAGACCTAGGAAATAGCATCTCTCTTAACAGTTCATATCTGGATTCATTGTTTCTCTTCCGCTCCAGTCAAAATTTGGTGGTTCTATTTTAGGTGATTCCAAGGCCAAAAGTGACCATTGTGATCATCTAATCTGCCTTCCTGTATAACATAGGCTATAAAACTTGCTCCAAATAATTCTTAGTACATGTCTTTTAGAAAAGCATCCAATCTTGATTTAAAAATTGTCAGTGGTAGAGAAATCACCACAACCCTTGATAAATTGTTCCAATGCTTAATCACCATCACTGTTAAATATTTACATCTGATTTCCAGTCTGAATTTGTCTCATTTCAAATTCCAGCCATTGGATTGTGTTATACCTTTCATAAAAACATAGAAGGTTAGGGTTGGAAGAGACCTTAGGAAGTTATCTAGTCCAACCCCCTGCTCAAAGCAGGACCAACCCCAATTAAATCTCTGCTATATTGAAGAGCCCATTATCAAATATTTATTCCCCATGTAGGTACTTATAGGCTGTAATCAAGTTACCTGTTTACATTCTATTTGCTAAACTAAAGAGAGAGACACAAGGAGCTCCATCACTATAAGGAATGTTTTCTAATCTTTAATCATTCCTGTGGCTCTTCTCTGAACCATCTTCATTTTTCTTCTTGAATTGTGTATACCAGAACTGTACACAGTATTCCAATAGTGGTCTCACCAGTGCCAAACACAAAGGTAAAATAACTCAAGATTCCCCTGTTTATGCGTCCAAGGATTGCATTAGCAATTTTGACCACAGCATTGTACTGGAAACTCCAGTTTAGCTGATTATGCACCCCTTCTCATCCCCCAGAAAAAAAACTTTCAAAGTCACTGCTTCCCATGATAGATTTTCCCCATCCAGTAGGTATGTCATACATTCTTTGTTCCTAGATATATAGAGTTAGCCATATTAAAATGCATACTGTTTGCTTGCCCCCAGCTTACCAAGAGATCCAGCTTGTTCTGTATGAGTGATCTGTCCTATGCATTATTTACCCTTCCTCACTTTTTGTGCTATCTGCAAATGTTATCCTTTTGATAGTTTAGATGACCCAGTTTATAAGGAAGTAGAATGAAAGTTCCAAAGTGTTTCAGTGTGAAGCCATACCAGAGTGTGCACTGCAATTCCAGTTGTAGTGAATTCCTGCTGAGTTGATATGTGAAAAAAAAAGTTCATTTTAGGAGGGGTCCAGTGTAATTAATCAGAGTGACAAACATCAGATGATTCACTGTAGTTCTGTTAACTTCTTGACATAATACTACACTTTATTTACAAAAAATCCGATACTTCAGAAAGCGCCAATACTAAAATATCTGTAAATGAACAGTAAAGTGTTCTGGCTTGTTCCACACAGCCAGATGCTCTTTCATCACTCACTGTCTTTGCTCACCTAACCTTAACACTGCCTCCCCAAACTTATAAACATAGATAAAGAGGTCCCAATAAAATGTCCAGGAACCCAGCAAATCAATTAGCAAAGGAGAACACAATGGCAGACCTTACTGTCTCTTTGAAGCAATAGATCAAGATCGTCAGTTTCTCAGCTCCTCTTTGTTACTTGGCCTTGGGTTGGGTAGGGAGAACTGATTCAATAGAAAACTGGTGGATGCCACCCTATGCACATTGTTATTGCTCTTCTCAGGGACCTTCACCCTGTGTCTTTTATTTATATCCCTCTCTAATGACTTATATCCTTAGTTAACCCTTGCTCTGCCTAGCTCACTGAGTTTTATTATATTACAATGGTGCTTTTATTATGTCTTTTAATCCCCTTCTCACTAATCCCTGTACCTTCTCATACACACACATCCCTGGCCTGCAAAATAGTAAATATTACTTCTCAGCAAGGCCAGCACAATAAATGTCTTGGCCAATCCAATCTGGAAATATGCTGAGTCTGCTGAAGTAAGGAAACTTACTTAAAGGACATAAAGGACAGGGAAATAATTAGAAAGCAAAACTTCAAAAGCCATTTTCAGATTTTTACCAAACTTAACAGAGGAAGAAAATAAGCTCTTTCCTGGGCTAAGATACAGCATTCAGAACTTCAGGGGGATAGATTTACTTTCAGAGAAACTATGTGAGGTGTGTGTGTAAGGTTTAGCAATGGAGTGCTACTTCTGCTCCACAATAAATTGCTTTAATTGCAAGCATTTTTACTGTAACAACTTAAAAACAATTTTTTACGCACAGGTGATACGGTGTTTTTGTTTTTAATCATTTTCCTATGTGAGTTCACTCAAGAGTGTAGTGATTGTCTGGTTTCACCTACATAGTTGTTATTAGGGCATTTAGTGCACTGGATGAGGTATACCACATGTTGTGATAGGCATGTATAGAACCCAAGGAAACCCTTGAAAAGTTTTGTGGGGTGGTTGATCATTGTAGCAGTGGAGACATGTCTGCAGGTTTTGCTTCTGTTGTGCTGGCAGGGTCTTGTGCCACTTTGAATTGGTGTGTCCTGATCTGTAGGGATGAGCTTGGGAGAGATTGCAGGGGTTGTTTGAAGGCCAGAAGTGGAGGTTCAAGAAAGATTTCTTTCAGGATAGGGTCCCCATCGAATATGGGTTGTAGTTCTTTGTGGCCACTTCACCTTGAATGGTCCCTTGAAATATTTGTTAACTACTTAAGCTAAACAATCTGTTACACCTTATATTTAGCGGTTACACTCTGAGTAAGTTTCCCAGACCTGAAGAAGAGCTCTGTGAAAGCTCAAAAGCTTGTCTCTCTCACTAACAGAAGTTGGGCCAATAAAATATATTATTTCACCCATCTTGCCTCTTAGGGAAAAAAAAAGGCAGTCAACTGTTCATCTGATGCATAGTGCTCAGCATGGAATGTTCAAATTATATCAAAATGTACATTTTTCATTTGGAAAAACAATCTCATGGTCATCAGTTTTGCTGAGCTTGGTGGAGGTGATGAGGGCCAGAGAAGAGCCTGGATACATAGAAGAATAGAGAATACATAGCTATCAGCACAGTGGGAGGTTTCCAAAGGCACAAATGGGAGTTAGGGGCACCACTCCCAATGACTTTAAACAGGAGGGGGGGGGTCCTTTTGTATCTGACAATATCTCCATCATAATATATAGCAATTACATGCACTAATTCAGTATATAAAGCAGAGTACATAGCTCACTGCATTTTTCCAATGTTTAGTATTAAAATTTGTACCTCTAAACTGCTACATCTATTGGACTAAATTTTGGTGGTGGTGATGTGGGTTTTTTGGGGGGGTGGGGCGGGTTGGTAATCAGGAGTATGGGGGGAAGACAAATAGAGGAGACCAGGGAATAATACAAGGCTGTAAACTCAGTCAACCAATATCAGTGCATATCTATATCTTGTAGGAAAGACAACAGCAGAAGGAAAAATAGGGTACAGTAGCAACAATGTGTGAATTCTCCTAATCACAAGACTATCATTGCTACTGCACACCAATTTCACATGCTCCATTATACATTGATTTCTATAAAAGTAATTTTAGCTCATCAGATGAAATGTAGCAGATGAAATCAAACAAAGGCATATGCTGTCTGAATGGCTACTGCCCTGTCAGGAGGCAGTCAGTCACTCTGATAGGGTAACTGAAAATGAATTGGTCTGCAGCTCAGAGGCTTTTCTTCCGAAGGTGTCAGTTCAGCAAATGTGATGGGTGTGGCAATGCCTGTTCACAGCATGGGACACATTTAACATAACATCTGAACCATGAAGAGGTAAAAGGATGGTTCAGGAGATTGGTAATAGGTACAAAGCCTTTCACTGTTAAATCACTGTTTTGGTTTTGGCCTAGGTCAGTAGTAACTGAAAGTCATTGACATCTGATGATTTCAAAGTGCTATATGAAATGACATACAGAGGGTCCTGTGGCACCTTTGAGACTAACAGAAGTATTGGGAGCATAAGCTTTCGTGGGTAAGAACCTCACTTCTTCAGATGCAAGTAATGGAAATCTCTAGAGGCAGGTATATATCAGTGTGGAGATAACGAGGTTAGTTCAATCAGGGAGGGTGAGGTGCTCTGCTAGCAGTTGAGGTGTGAACACCAAGGGAGGAGAAACTGTTTCTGTAGTTGGATAGCCATTCACAGTCTTTGTTTAATCCTGATCTGATGGTGTCAAATTTGCAAATGAAC
Organism: Trachemys scripta elegans; assembly: GCF_013100865.1. Lineage (NCBI taxonomy): Eukaryota > Metazoa > Chordata > Testudines > Emydidae > Trachemys > Trachemys scripta. The sequence goes on along the minus strand of NC_048300.1, from coordinate 23,899,194 downwards.
TGGAGCTCAGCAGTTTCTCTTTGGAGTCTGGTCCTGAAGTTTTTTTGCTGTAAGATGGCAACCTTTACATCTGCTATTGTGTGGCCAGGGAGGTTGAAGTGTTCTCCTA